>NC_061514.1:158799223-158975778 GCF_022539505.1 Lolium rigidum
TCAAATCATTGTCTGCAAACCCTAGTTTTCATAATCGTCGAGTACTTTTCGGCTGAAACCTTCGAGATCTACTTGCCCTCTACTTCTAACTAAACCCTAGCCTACAATCCATAGGCATTGATAAGTTAATCCCTTGTCAAACATTGTCAATCATCTCCAAAGGTTTCTTTATAGAATTATCAGCAAGATTAACATCCAAATAACAATATTTCAGAGGTGGCAAGTCAAGCATATCATAGAGTTTCTTAGGCATAACAGAAATACTTGCACCAAGATCACATAAAGCATTACAATCAAAATCATTGACCTTCATCTTAATGATGGGCTCCCAACCATCTTCTAACTTCCTAGGAATAGAAGCTTCAAGTTTTAATTCATCTTCTCTAGCTTTAATGAGAGCATTTGTAATATGTTTTGTAAAGGCCAAATTTATAGCACTAGCATTAGGACTTCTAGCAAGTTTTTGCAAGAACTAAATAACTTCAGAGATATGACAATTATCAAAATCAAAACCATTATGATCTAAAGCAATGGGATCATTGTCCCAAACATTTTGAAAAATTTCAGCACTTTTATCACAAACAGTTTCAGCAGTTTCAGGCAATTTTGCACGCTTTGTATTAGAAGTAGAAACATTGCCAACACCAATTATTTTACCATTGATAGTAGGAGGTTTAGCAACATGTGAAGCATCAACATTACTAGTGGTGGTAATAGTCCAAACTTTAGCTACATTATTCTCTTTAGCTAGTTTTTCTTCTCTTTCCCACCTAGCATGCAATTCAGCCATCATTCTAATATTCTCATTAATTCGAACTTGGATAGCATTTTCTGTAGCAAATGACTTAATATCTTTAGTTTCATTAGGCATAACTTTCAGTTTTAAAAGATCAACATCAGCAGCAAGACTATCAACCTTAGAAGCAAGAACATCAATTTTACCAAGCTTTTCCTCAACAGATTTGTTGAAAGCAGTTTGTGTACTAATAAATTCTTTAAGCATGACTTCAAGACCAGAGGGTACACTCCTACTATTGTTGTATGAATTACCATAAGAATTACCATAACCATTACCATTGTTAGAAGGATATGGCCTATAGTTGTTACCAAAACTATTCCTATAACCATTGTTGTTGAAATTATTATTTTTAATGAAGTTCACATCAACATGCTCTTCTTGAGCAACCAATGAAGCTAAAGGAACATTATTAGGATCAACATGATATTTACCATTAACAAGCATAGACATGATAACATCAATCTTATCACTCAAGGAGGATGTTTTTCAACAGAATTTACCTTCTTACCATGAGGAGTCCTTTCAGTGTGCCATTCAGAGTAGTTGATCATCATATCATCAAGAAGCTTTGTTGCAGCACCCAAAGTGATGGACATAAAAGTACCTCCAGCAGCTGAATCCAATAGGTTCCTTGAAGAAAAATTTAATCCTGCATAAAAAGTTTGGATGATCATCCAAGTAGTTAGTCCATGGGTAGGGCAATTCTTTACCAAAGATTTCATTATCTCCCATGCTTAGGCAACATGTTCATTATCCAATTGCTTAAAATTCATAATGCTACTTCTCAAAGATATAATTTTAGCAGGAGGATAATATCTTCCAATGAAAGCATCCTTACATTTAGTCCATGAATCAATACTATTTCTAGGCAAAGATAGCAACCAATCTTTAGCTCTTCCTCTTAAGGAGAAAGGAAACAATTTCAGTTTTATAATATCCCCATCTACATCCTTGCATTTCACAAAGTTCAACAAAATTATTAAGATGGGCAGCAGCATCATCAGTACTAACACCAGAAAATTGCTCTCTCATAACAAGATTTAGTAAAGCAGGTTTAATTTCATAAAATTCTGCCGTAGAAGCAGGTGGAGCAATAGGAGTGCATATGAAATCATTATTATTGGTGCTAGTGAAGTCACACAACTTAGTGTTCTTAGGAGTATTCATTTTAGCAATAATAAAAATAAGTAAAGCAAAACCGAATTAAATAAAGTAAAACAAGTAACTAATTTTTTTGTGTTTTTGATATAAAGAAAGCAAACAAGACAGAAAATAAAATAAAGCAAGACAATAAACGAAGTAAAGAGATTGGGTGTGAGAGACTCCCCTTGCAGCGTGTCTTGATCTCCCCGGCAACGGCGCCAGAAAAAGTGCTTGATGGCGCGTGAAGCACACGTCCGTTGGGAACCCCAAGAGGAAGGTGTGATGCGTACAACAGACAAGTTTTCCTCAGTAAGAAACCAAGGTTATCGAACCAGTAGGAGATGAAGGCCACGTGAAGGTTGTTGGTGAAGGAGTGTAGTGCGGCGCCACACCAGGGATTCTGGCGCCAACGTGGAACCTGCACAACACAATCAAACTACTTTGCCCCAATTTAACAGTGAGGTTGTCAATCTCACCGGCTTGCTGAAAACAAAGGATTAAACGTATGGTGTGGAGAATGATGTTTGCTTGCAGAAAACAAAGAGAACAATGATTGAAGTAGGTTGTATTCAGATGTAAAAGAATGGACCGGGGTCCACAGTTCACTAGTCGTGTCTCTCCAATAAGATAAATAACATGTTGGGTGAACAAATTACAGTTGGGCAATTGACAAAATAGAGAGGGCATAACAATGCACATACATATCATGATGACTACTATGAGATTTACTTAGGGCATTACGACAAAGAACATAGACCGCCATCCAAGCATGCATGTATGCCTAAAAAGTCCACCTTCGGGTTAGCATCCGCACCCCTTCCGGTGTTAAGTTGCAAACAACGAGACAATTGCATTAAGTATTGTGCGTAATGTAAACAATACAAATATCCTTAGACAAAGCATTGATGTTTTATCCCTAGTGGCAACAACACATCCACAACCTTAGAACTTTCTGTCACTGTCCCAGATTCAATGGAGGCATGAACCCACTAAAGAGCATAAATACCCTCTCTTGGAGTTACAAGTATCAACTTGGCCAGAGCCTCTACTAGCAACGGAGAGCATGCAAGATCATAAACAACACATATATGATAGATCGATAATCAACTTGACATAGTATCCCATATTCATCGGATCCCAACAAACAGAACATGTAGCATTACAATAAGATGATCTTGATCATGATAGGCAGCTCACAAGATCTAAACATGATGGCACAATAGGAGAAGACAACCATCTAGCTACTGCTATGGACCCATAGTCCAAGGATGAACTACTCACGCATCAGTCCGGAGGCGGGCATGGTGATGTAGAGCCCTCCGGTGATGATTCCCCTCTCCGGCAGGGTGCCGGAGGTGATCTTCAGAACCCCCCGAGATGGGGTTGACGGCGGCGGCGTCTCAGGAACTTTTCTCGTATTTTGGCTCTCGGTACTAGGGTTTTCCGATATGAAGGAATATATAGGCGAAGCGGCAGCGTCGGGGGAGCCAGGAGGAGGGCTCCCCACACCTGGGCGCGCCAGGGGGTGGGGCCGCGCCGCCCTATGGGGTGGCCCCCCTGCTGGCCGCCTCCGACTCTTCTTCGATGTTCTGGAATCCTCCGTGGAAAATAGGGCCGTGGGCTTTTGTTTCGTCCAATTCCGAGAATATTTCCTGTGTAGGATTTCTGAAACCAAAAACAGCAGAAAATAGGAACTGGCGCTTCGGCATCTTGTTAATAGGTTAGTACCGGAAAATGAATAAATGATGTAAAGTGTATATAAAACATGTGAGTATTGTCATAAAACTAGCATGGAACATAAGAAATTATAGATACGTTGGAGATGTATCATCGTCCTGTCGATCATCCCGCTTATCATCGTACCAATCATCTCGGCGATCAGAATATCCCGCGGCTACCATGTTGGTATCATTGTATCCGCGCTCTTTTCTTCTCTTCCGGCAGTCTCTTCGACTTCCTGAATCATGTCTCGGTTGGTCGTCGTCTTCGTCGTCACTATGTGGACGAGGCTTTCGTACGTTATCCTCACCATCAGCCCAACTATTGACGATTTCCATTAACTTGGTTATGGTCTTCGGCTTCTTACGCCCAAGCTCCTCTATGTAAGATTCGCGTCGAATACCATCGCTGAAGGTGTCAATTTCTCTGTCGACAGAGACGTCTTCGGCAGCGTTGAGGAGTATGGTAAACCTCCCGATGTACGTACGCATCGGCTCCTTCGGCTTCTGCTGACAACGACATAATTCATCGATTCCAACATGCCTTTTATATGTTGCCTAGAAATTTTTGACAAAAGCGTCTACCAGATCGTCCCATGATTTGAGGGATCCCTTCGGCATGCCTCTCAATCAGGCTCGTGCTGAGTCCTTCAAGTAAAGCTGCAAGCACTGCATCGCCGCTATTTGGTTTCCCTTGTGTAAGATTACAGTCTACAGATAATCGTCTATCCAAGACCTCGGTTCCTATTGCCCATCATATTTAGCGGCATCAGTAGGGGTAGGTTTGAATCTTTTGGGCGGCATTGTCTCGCGGATCTTGTAGCTTAAACAATCAGCTCCCCTCATCTCGCCATCATACTCCTAGCTTTCCTCGGAATCATCACTGTCGTATTCTTCCCTTGCCGCTCGCCGTCGCCTGGCTCTGTCGATCCTGCTCTCAGTAATTTCATCTCGAGCAACTCTCGAACGGTGCTTTGAACCGCTAGCTTGAAGCGTAGATTTTTCTTTCCGTGGAACTAGTTTATCTCAAAGGATTGCAAGGCTTTCTAGGGCACCCCGATGAGCTTGGGCCATAGGACCTTCGGCTGCTGGTTGCTGGTTGATTAAATATGCCGCGAGGTTGGCAGTTGCTCCTTCGATGGTCTTTGGCCTCAGCATACCCGCAGTGTCTGTGGGCATGAAGGACTTGGATATGTTTGACGTTATTTCCCTCGCATCATCCACTACTAGGAAAAGGCCTAGCCGTAAGACTGCCATCAGTGGCGCACCATGGCTGCCGTGCGCCACTACTACTTAGCAGTGGCGCACCACAAAACGGTGGGCCACTGTTACAAAAGTAGTAGTGGCGCACCTTGACTATGGTGCGCCATAAGTAAGTGGTGACAGGAGGCCAGCTCCTCCCCCAACCTAGTAGTGGCGCACGTCTACGGGGTGCGCCACTGATACATTTCTTACCTATGGCGCACGTCGGTGAGGTGCGCCACTGCTAGGAGGTGTCCAGAGCCCGTTTAGAGATGATAGGCATATAATTCATATTTTTGGATATTCTACATAATTATAATTATTTATGCCTTTTATGTTGGTGTATTATGCTATTTATTATGGTATTAAATCAATTTAAAAAAAGGGAAAAAAATTGGGGCCGCCGGGGTTCGAACTCTGGCCGGCCGGGGTTAACCAAACAGGGGACAGATAGCTAGCCACTGCGGTACGGTGCGGATCTTGTCAACAGTAGGAGCCAAATTCGTTTTGACCCTATCCTAAAATCGTAGTGGCGCACCCGTAGTGGTGCGCCATTGCTAAGCTTCACTGTGGCGCACCCCTAGCGAAGTGCGCCATTGCTTAGGGGGTCGGGGACTTAGCCAAATCCCGACCATCTCCATTCCCCATTCCCCATTAATTCCCCAATCGATCCTCTCCGACGACGGCGGCCTCCTCTCCGACGCGAGCGACGCCCTCACCACCCCGGCGACGCCCTCCTCTCCTCGCCACCCCGACACGAGCGACGCCCTCCCCTCCCGGCGGCGACAGGTACCTCCTCCCTCTTCCCTACGTCTCCCTCCGCCCGCCGTCTTCTTTTTCGGTAGCGACAAACAGAGCGACATCGGTAGGGTTCCTGCGCCGCCGCCGTCCACGCACTGACGCCACCTCCGCTGTCCCTGCTCCTCGCCGCCGCTGTCCACGCACTGACGCCACCTCCGCTGTCCCTGCTCCTCGCCCCCCAACTCCGCCGTACAGCGTCACCCCCGCCTGACTCCGCCTTCCCCGTCATCCGCGCGCCGCCTCGCCCAACTCCACCATTCCACCGAGCACACCCTCGCCCTTGGCAGATCGGGTTGAAGGAGTTCGACTCCATGGCATGCAGCAGCAGCCACAGTACTTTGGGGATCCAACATTAGAGATTACAAATTCGATTTTGGTCAGATCTGATGCATCGTGTGTGATTTTTCTGTTCTACTTCGTGGGATTTTTTTTGTTTTGAAACTACTATGAATTACTGTGTGTTATTTATGTTTCATTTAGTTTAGGTGGCAGTAGCAAATTTAGGTTTAGGAAATTTAGGTTTAGGTGGTAGTAGCAAATTTAGGTTTAGGAAATTTTAACATACTACTGCTGATTTAACTGCAAAAGAATTAGTAATGAAGAAGAAGCATGGCACTATATTGACAGTAGGTTTAGTGGTTTGAAAATTTGGCTGATCAAAGAACTTCATGGTAAAAATGTAGTAGGTTTAGCAGCTGAAAAATTTGAATGCACCAACCAATTTACCCAAAAATTCAAGATGAGGAGAAAGATGGTCAATATATTTCTCTGTTTAAGGTATTTTACATTGATATATCAAGCAGTATTGAGTGAATATATGACTCTGTTGTGTAATAAATAACATTACATTACGAAAATCCTGAATAGCTAATGATTATTGAACTTGTATTCCACTATAAGAAAATATGAGGAAAAGGTGAAACCATACTTGAATGTGGGCTTGTTCATATCTAGTTACGTGTCCGTATTTGGCTGCTCTAGTAGATATCTAGTGATTTTAAGCTACTGACTATTATGTATCTGATATTGCCGACTCTATCTTCAATGAAATTCTATTGTACTATGTATGCATTAGATAGTTGATCATTTTAGCCTAGTGCTCTGGCTATTTGTGAGTTAATTTGTTGGACTGAAATTTTAAATCTGCTTTGGATGTATGTGAGACAAGAGTCCTAGCTTGCTGCTGCTATGTGCTTGCTAGGTTGTTTGCTTGCTGCTGCTGCTATGTGCTTGCTAGGTTGTTTGCTTGCTGCTGCTGCTAGGTTGCTTGCTTGCTTGCTGCTGCTGTCGCTAGGGCTGTAAAATTGGGTATATTTTGCTTGCTGTCTGCTCTAGGGCTGTAAAATTGTGTATTTTTTGCTTGCTGCTCGCTGCTAGGTTGCTAGGTTGATTACCGCTGCTGCTAGGTTCTTCAAGTTCACATTTTATACTGATTTTTTACTATTTTTCCATTCAAATGCATATAATTTGGGATCGGAGTGAAGGGTTGATGCTCACGTTGTTTATTTTGATGTTTACAACACTAGTTCTAGTCCATGGTGCTCAGCTGGTGTATATGAAGAACAATTGTACATGTGCCATGGTGCTGAGCTGGTGTATATGGTGACATATTCTTGTGCAGGGATCGACAGAGTTGCCCATTATCGCCGAAATGTTGATTCATTTCCGTTTCGGCGAAAATGGGGCACTCATATGTACATAAATTAGCATAGGTCATGCCCAATTTTGTTAGTGGAATGGATCGTAATATGGTTCAAAAATGTAAACATGTAGGATGGCCGGTCCCGGTGGCCGGCGAGGCGGTCGCGGCCGCGGTCTCCGGGCGCCCCGGGGCCGGGGAAGGGGCCGCCGCGGTGGAGCAGACAAGGGCCCCACGGTCACCGTCACCTGCATCCTCCTCGTCTTCGGATGAGGAACGCCGCTTCGAGTTCCTCCTCCGCATCGACGACGACCCACTCGGCATCAAGAGGCTACCGGACAAGTTCGCCGAGTTCGTCGACGGCGTCGAGCCGGCGCACTTGCAGCTACGGGAGGCTAGCCGCAACTTCTGCCGCTGGTCCGTGGAGGTCCCGTTCGACGGGCAGGGCAAGATGTACCTGCACACGGGCTGGGACAAGTTCGCCCGTGACCTCCACCTCGAGCCCGGCTGCCAGCTCACCTTCCTGTACGAGGGGGACGGCGAGATGATCGTCAAGGTGTTCGACGACACCGCCTGCCATGTGCACTACCCCCACACCGGCGAATCCGGCTCGGACACCGATAGTTAGAACTTAGAGTGTTGTCAACTCTATCTTCGTTGCTTCGTGTTGTTTGAATTCTATATTAAATTGTATGAAGCTACGATGTTAGGTATGATGATGTTATGTCCAAATATCAATCTCTTGTGCATCCTACCTTGCCTCGCCGACACCATCCCGGGATGTTCATATTTGTTTGGACCAACAATGTATGAGGCCCTTGTCATTCCATTTGCTTTGGTATCTCAAAATGCCGATGATTAGAATGTTTGGTCAACTCGTACACTCCGGGGTGACGCCGGTGAGCCCGGTGTGATGGCACAAATATCAATCTCTTGTGCATCCTACCTGGCCTCACTGACGCCATCCCGGGATGTTCATATTTGTTTCGACCAACAATGTATGAGGCCATCGTCATTCCATTTGCTTTGGTTTTTCGGAATGCCGATGATTATAATGTTTGGTCACCTATACACTTGGAGGAGGGGCCGAGTGAACCTGGTGCGATGACACAAATATCAATCTCTTGTGCATCCTACTTGGTTTCACTGACGCCTTCTCTAAATGTTCATATTTGTTCCGACCAACAAAATATGAGGCATTCCATTTAGTTCATACTAGCTACTTGTCTCTTATTTGATTTTGCACTTCTTAATTGCATTGGCCGATGATTAAATTTTGTGGTCACTACACTTGGGGGAGGCGCTAGTGAGCTCTGGTGCGATGACACAAGTATCAATCTCTTGTGCATCCTACCTGGCCTCACTAACGCCTTCCCTAAATGTTAATATTTGTTTGGACCAACAATGTATGAGGCATTCCATTTAGTTCATACTAGCTACTTGTCTCTTATTTGAGTTTGCACTTCTTAGTTTCTTTGGCTTGTTCATATATGTGCAGATATGACATGGTATGTCGTGTACAAGGGCAAGGTTCCCGGAGTCTACAACGACTGGGAGGAGTGTCGGAGACAGGTTCACCGTTTTAGCGGTAACAGACTACAAAGGGTACACCACTAGAGCGGAGGCCGAAGACAGATACGCACGCTATCCGGCGGGAGAGAGGACGGAGCGGAGGAGGAACCGGATGAAGACCACTTTCATCGGGACGGTGCTAGTAGTGACTCTAGCTCTCTTCTATGTGATGCTAGTTTAGATGATCGACCTTGTGTAACCACTAGCTCATTTGACTTGTAACACCGTAACACTTGTCTAATATTTGAAATCTTGTGAATCATGGAGGCTAATGTGAAGAACTATGTATTGGTATACTCGTGCTCGTTGTATATATGTGTTATATATTCCGTATCTGTGCTGTTATACTGTGCTATACAACCTGTACAAATACATGCCAGAAATACAAAAAATGAAAATGAACTACTAGTAGTGGCGCACCAAAGCTGCCAGCAGTGGCGCACGTCTGAGCGGCCACAGTGGCGCACCTAAACAAGAAGCAATGGCGCACCAGCTCGCCGTAACAGTGGCGCACCAAGGAGGCAGCAGTGGCGCACCCACAGCAGACAGTAGTGGCGCACTGCTGCTGAACAACAGTGGCGCACCCCTTTGGAGTAGTAGTGGCGCACCAGTGTACCTATCAATGGCGCACGGCGCAGTGCGCCACTGTTACTTAGGGTAGTTGTGGCGCACCAGTAGTGCGCCACTACTAAGACTTAGCAGTGGCGTGATAGTAGTGGCGCACCAGCAGTGCGCCACTGATGGGGGATAGTGGTGCGCCACTGAATAGCTTTTTCCTAGTAGTGATCCTCTGAGAGCCTAGATAACCTTGAACGATGCCTCCCTACACCGTGATTGCTTCGAGAGGCGCTTCCATGCGAGGTCCTCCGACGCTCACTAGATTGATCTGCTGCGAGTATGCGATGATTGAGATTGGCCTGCTCGTTTGATAACCGTAATCGATTCCTCTCCAAGATTCTCCGGTACGCATTAAGAGTTCCATTCGAAGTTCCCGCGGGAAGTGGCGTGTTGTTGGTTATGGCGTCTCGAGCTGCTTCCCATTCTTCCTCCGCGATAGTATAATCGCTATCGTCTTTACTGGCGCTATTTTCGGAGTTGCGTCGCATGTTGGCGTGTGGAGTACGATCTCCTTCTTCTCCTCCTCCGTTCCCCGTGCTTACTGCATTGAGGATAGCATAGATCTGGTGGTGCGCCATCCTACAAGTGGTTGTCTTGATGGCGCTGTCGATACTTTCCTCTCTCGATGAGTATCTGGCGCCGCATACGAACGGTGTGTCACTCGATCCTAATCCATGCCTGGTATCACAGTTTAAGCAGTAGTATGAAGTCATATCGGATGCCATGGAATCATCGGATCCAATCGACATAGAGGACATCGATCAGATGATCGATGTTGAAGAAGAACTCGTCGATTCTGTTAAACCGGCCGATAGATCGATTGACGAGGACGTGATCGATCTTGCGACTGATGGAGATGGTTTCCTGGCTGATCTGGAGATGAACGGCTCAGGCAGCCAAAGGATCCCTTCCGTGTTGACGTTGTAATGTACGCTTCCAAACGTCATGCCCAAACCTCCTTGCAGATCCGAAAAGGTCGAGCGAGACGAGTCATTGTGCGGGGTAAACTCGAAGGAACCGAATCGAATCGAATTCCCCAAGTTTGGCGACGAAGGGGTCGGTGGTGATGTCGGTGGTGTAGATGAAGCTGCCGCCGACATGGCCGAATCTGCCGATGACGAATCTTGTGCCAACAGGTTTCCCACAGACGGCGCTAATTGTCGAGGGTACTCCTCGGCAATGCCCTCCGTATGGGGCTTAGGGTGGATGGAATCCTGTAGGCTGACACGACACATCGGTTATCAAACAAGCGGGGAGAGCGATTTACCCAGGTTCGGGACCCTCGATGAGGTAAAAACCTTACGTCATGCATGTCTGATCTTGATTATGAAAATATCGAATTACAATGGGGTGCCGAAGGTTTCGGCCGTGATCTCGTCGAGAGACTAGGTTCTGTAATGACCTAGCCCTAGACTTGCGGTAGCTATGATTACTATGATTGCGTGTGTCCCTCGGCAGCCCCTCTCCTGGCCCTTATATTGGGAGCCAGGTCTCGAGAGATCTGTCCGGGTACGACTAGGTTACAGAGAGCCCTAGATCTAAACTTTCCTTGTATTCTTCGTGTTCTTGCCTTGTGCTTCAAGAATCCTCCTTCGGAACCAACGCTACGGCCCACCTGGTCATCAAGTGTCTTCATGGGCCCCTAGCTGGGCCGTAGAAGGTGGTACAATAATAGTTACCCGAAGGGTAATACCCACATCAGTTGTCTTCTCCAATTTGTGCTTCATGTATAGATCTTGTGAGCTGCCCTACATGATGAAGATCATCCTTATGTAATCCTACATGTTGTTTTTGTTGGGATCCTATGAATATTGTATACTATGTTGAGGTCGATTATATATTCATGTCATTTGTTAATTGTGATCTTGCATGCTCTCCGTTGCTACTAGATACTCTGGCCAAGTAGATGTTTGTGACTCCAAGAGGGGGTATTTATGCTCGATAGTAGGCTCATGCCTCTAGTTTTCTAGAAGAGTGACAATAACTTCTAAGATTGTAGATGTGTTGCTGCTACTAGGGAGAAAACAACAATGTTTTATCCAAGGGTAATTCTATTGTTCACTTTACACACATTGCTTAATGCGATAATCTGTTGCTTGCAACTTAATACTGAAAGGGGTTCGGACGATAACCAGAAGGTGGACTATTAGTCATAGACGCAGTTGGATTACGGTCTATGTATTATGTTGTAATGCCCAAACGAATCTCATAGTAATCATCTTGTCATGTATGGTCGATAGTCTGTCAATTTCCCAGCTGTAATTTGTTCACCCAGCATGCTATTTATCTTTATGGAGAGACACCTCTAGTGAACTGTGGACCCCGGTCATTTCCTTTACACTGATAAATTCATCTACTGCAATCATGTTCCTTTTACTTACCGCAAAGCTCTGTTCTATTTAATTTCTGCAAACATTTCTTTCCACTCGATACGTCTAATCCTTTTTGTTCAGCAAACCGGTGAGATTGAAAACCTCACTGTAAGTTGGGGCAAAGTACTTTGGTTGTGTTGTGTGAAGGTTCCACGTTGTTGCTGACGCCGGTAGTGCGTCCTGCCACTAGTCAGCTAGCAACACTTTCAGAAGTCACGCCTTCCTCCTACTGGTCGATTAAACCTTGGTTTCATACCGAGGAAAAACTTGTTCTTGTGCTCATCACACCTTCCTCTTGGGGTTTCCCAACCGTTTCCACAACAACTGCCAACAAGATTGTCTGGCGCCATCACCGGAGCACCATCAAGATTTTCTGGCACCGTTGCTGGAGATCTGAAGAAAAGTTATACCATAGAGATTACTAACTCCCACGGCAATCTGCGCTCACCAGACCTCCTCAACATGATTAACTTCCTCTTCTGCACCTGCTTCCCCTGATAACACTGCCAATTCAGTAACTATAGACATTATCTGCATTTGTGTAGCCCAATCATCCTCAAAAATCTGACAAGCCAACTTCGATGCCGCATATTCCAACCCTAGATGCAGGGTTCAGATCAATGAGAAAAACAGAACACTACTGCTTGTCCAGCCGTCTCGCCGATCTATTTCATCTACCATTTTCTTCCCCTGGTTCAATCCTAAGATACTCCTGTTTCCAATCATCAAATGCTAACAAAGATACTTCTTGCTGTGGCCCCCAAACCACAGTCTCCCCAATTTTGTCCACCACATTCCTCACCGCCTCCTCTTCTATTCTTTCTAGTTCTTGTGGATCAATGTCTTCAGTAGGTACATCCCATTCAATCATCGTGTCTCTCTCAATCTCTCGCATGCTTCCATCAATTAACAATGTCTTGGAGAGAAAGAATTTTATGCAAATTTTAAATGTACCCCTTCCCCTATTTTTGGCGGGCAATGTGAGCTACAATTCGAGGCAGTAAGCAAATAGAATTGAAATTAAGTTTCAAGATGGGATGAATTACCGATTACATGTCCCCTCTCCCGCCTCCCCATCTCGTTCCCCTCGCTCAGTACCGCCGCTGGCCACAATCTAAGCTCAACCCAACCCAGCCCTCAGATCTAATGGGGTGAGAATGATGGAAGATGAATTAGGGTTTCGAATGGCACTCACCACGTTCGTCGTAGAACGAAAGCGCCACCGTCCTCGGAGCAAGCTCCGCCACCGCCGCCGCCATCGCTAAGGATGGTGAGCTCCGCCGCCACCGTTAGAAAATGTCACGCATGCACTCGGTCGGAAGGGTGCGGTTGGGTCGGTAGGTTTAATTCGGGCCACCACTAACTTAACCAAATTGTTAACTGACCTAACTGTCTCCTTAACGGCTGTTTTATGACACAGGTGGCCTAAGCTATTTCCTACCTAAGCAACGTCGCATGCCAACTATTTTCACGAACAACGCCGCTTCTCATCCAATTCCATGGAAAAACGTCGCACATGGACTATTCACCCTAATTAATTCTGCGTCTCAGCTGGTCAAAAATGTATTTCATATAATGACTTGTTTTTAACTCAGCTAAATTATGTTTCCATACTGATGTACTAACTTAAATTACGAAGCAAATAATGTTTCTAGTGCTATTCAAAATCGCTTTTCATACCACTTGAGGTTTCTACTGATGTACTAACTTAATTAATTCTGCATCTCAGATGGTCAAAACTGTATTTCATATAATGACTTTTTATTTGCAAAAAGTCCACACATCTATTAATAATCACCAACAACCGTACAATTAAAGAGGCCCAAAAGTAATGAAAATTATAAGTAGGTCATTGTACCACCTTGCGATGACTACATACACTAGCACGAGCCGAAGATGCGCCGCCGTCCTCGCGAATTCATCGCTGGAGTTAGGCAAAGCTTGTCGTTGTAGACAGACGGAAAGTCGTCGTGCTAAGATTCCAAAGAACCAACGCACCAGAGCAGTAATCATCGCCAATAATGACAACCATAGATCGGAAGAAACTGATCTAAAACCACACCAATGAACACGAAAATCGACCGAATCTCAGGAGATCCGCCCGACACATGAGTCCACGCGCTCTCCGCCGGTGCTAGACGCACCACCGAAGCGAGGATAGGGCGGGGAGAACCTTATTCTAACTGCAGGATGTAACCGTCGCCTCACCATGCCGAAGAAAATACTGAAAACAAACTAACCGAAGAAACCGAAACCTTCCCGCGGCGAGAGGCTGTGGTCCGCCACGCTTCCAAGACCCCAAGGCCACTGGAGGCGGAGCAGACCAGCAGCGTCGCCGACGAGAGAGACGAAACCCTAGATGGGTTTTAGAGGTATCACGCGATCGCCTCCCGTGTCTCTGCCTACATACATAATGACTTGTTTTTAACTCAGCCAAATTATGCTTCCATGCTGATAAAAGTATTTGTCATACGCAGCATGGTATTTTGTTCCAAAAGCATTGGAACGTTGTTTTCATCAACTAGAAAACTGGCTTCAAATGAGTAGAGAATTTATTCCATTAAAATGGGGAAAAGAATACCATCTCCGTTTCATAATTATTGCCATCGTTTTAATTCAAATTTCAACTAAAACCATGAAAAACAATTAGGTATGCGTTTCCAAAGCGTTGCAGAACTTCTCAACACGGAACGGAGAATTTGCTCCCACCAAAAAAGAATTCGAAAGGAAGTCTACAGGGGTCGATGAGGATTTTCGATTACTTGCGACGCAAGCGTTAATAGGTGTTTGCAACCCACACGCATCCCGCAGGTAGGCGATCCAGCGGCGGCCACTTAAAACCTGCACGCGCGCAGCTCCACCGGTCCTCGAGAACACACATACGCAATCCTCGTGGGGTTGTGGGAATACCCTATCGATCTACGCCAGCGTCGTGTTCCCAAAACCAGCGAACGAACTCGATCTGATCGCGCGCGTGCGAACCAACATCGATCCACGCAGCTGAAGCTCAATATGATGAAGAAGGCGTTCACTTATTTCATGTATTCCGTTCCGATCGGCATCCTTGCTACCTCGGTTTGCGACCGCGCTCAATTGGGCCTCGCAGTGGACGAGCTCGATGAAGAGGACAAGGTCAGAAGCGAGTTGGAGAAGATCCGGCAGCGAGAAAGCAGCCGCAACGCCGCTGAGCTCGCTGCGGTCGTGGACTCGGTTAAGAAGTCGGCGGCCACCTCCTAGGTAACGTTGGGGAGATGCGTCAACAATGTCGTCGGGATATCTACCAGATTTATCATTGCTGTAATTCAATGGCAATTGCTGGTCATTGCAAATAGACTACTCTATTTCTTCTTTTCTTTGGACAATGTGCCGCAGAGATAAGCGGATCGATTTCTGAATTAAGTTTGGAGGTTTTTTTTAATGATTCTTTATATTGTCACATTCTGGCTCTATAGAACAGGCGAATTTACACTTCTAGTCAATAACAAAACAATATGCTTTAATCCCTTCTCTTTAGGCAAAGAGTTAAAAATAACGAAATTGCTAGAAATCAGTCGCCTTGAGAGTTATTAAATCTCAGTCGATTACGCGGTTAGATACGTGATCATAAGATTAGCGATCGGCTTGTTTTTTTCTCGTTCCCTATCGTGCGCTACTGCAGATCGTGGCCTGTGTGGTAGAGCGATCCCGGAGGCTTTTCATTTGTCTTCGTTGGGCCGGATGTAAGTTTGCTACAAGCGGATAGTGTGTAGAGATTT
The DNA here is from genome assembly GCF_022539505.1 of Lolium rigidum. NCBI lineage: Eukaryota > Viridiplantae > Streptophyta > Magnoliopsida > Poales > Poaceae > Lolium > Lolium rigidum. The sequence continues at coordinate 158,814,883 of NC_061514.1, forward strand.
TCTTCTTTTACTTTTTTTCACCGTAGATTTTTTGTTCTGCCGGTTCTGTACTATTTAGCTAAAGAGCGAAGGGACTAATCGAGATTAGTTGCAACCCGTGGTCCACTGAGAAATATATTAGTAGCAATAGTTGTAATCCATGTGTAACGGCGAAATATCAGTTGCAATATAAGTGCCAATTACAACCCGTGGCAACTGAGAAAATAACAGTTGCAACCCAAGCTCAACTAAGCAAATACCAGTTGCAACTCATACGTGCATAACTGATGAAATAATAGTTGCAACCTGTGCGCAACTGAAAAATACCTGCGCGGAACCGTAAAAATATTAGTTTCACCCTGTATGCAACTGAAAAAATATACTAGTTACAACCTGCCCGCAACTGAAAAATACCAGCTTCAGACAGTGCGCAACTCCAAAAATACCAGTTGCAGACCGCGTGCAACTGAGAAAACACCAGTTCTAGACAATGTGCAATCCTTATGTAACTCGCGAAATACCAGTTGCAACATGTGAGCAACTGAAAAAATATTAGTTGTAGCACATACACAATTTAGAAAGTACGAGTTGCAACTCATGCGTAACTCGCTAACTCGCTAAATACCAGATACAACTTACAACCCATGTGCAACAGAAAAATTATCAGTTTCAGCCAACTACCGTACGTAACTGGAGAAAAAACGTACGTGTAATGGAGCTACAGTTCATACAACATACGCCTTTTTAGATCTGCTCTTTTTTAACCTTCACCTAGTCTTTCGTTTCCTTCTACCGTAGCAAGTGAATCCTCCTGTGACTGTTTTCAGTATTTGCTTGCTTTATCGTCCTGTTTCATGGTTTGAAGCCCACGACAAACTGAAAGCGCACAGTTCAAACGACACAAATCCAACCGGAGGCCAACCACCCAAGAAAAATGTTAGAACTCAAGTTCGTGGAGAAAAAACGGTCAACTGAGATTTATAAAGTATCAGTCGCCTGATCCTTAGGCTTGCCCAAACTGTGGCACATCGCCTCGTCGTAAACGGAGATAACCTCATGTTGCCTCCACGAAGACAAAAGTGAATGTCATTCCGTGATCGAGAAACACATATCATAGAGTACCTCACAAAGTGTAAAGAGAGAGGTGGACGGGCGGTGAGACACGAGTTATTCACCTTCGGATCCCGTAATGGTTTAATACTAGCTATAGTTTGCCGTATAGCATCCCGCTAACTTATATTGGTATGGATCTGGCTAGCGTACGTCGAGATTGGACTATATATCTTCGTCAATCCGCAACCCTAGACTGCTCGGTTGGATCATAGGTCCAATCACCATATGTGGGCCACTTGGATTTACCGGTATAGAACATGGGTATACATATTTAGCCTATCTCCAACAATAGCCCCGGAGTTTTCGAGATCCGCATCTTCCTCCATCTAGCTCAGGTCGTATATTTTTTTCGTCTTGTATATTCAGGGCAGATCAACAAAGAATCTCGAAGGACTCCCTTATGTAGTTTCCGTTTAAACTAGTTCGAACAATTGGATCCGTGGAATATTCCTTCCAACAGCCACTTCGCGGAATTCGTGTGTCTTCTGCTGAAAGTTGCCGTGAACTTACCCGGAATCTAGCGCAAAATTTATGCTCCGCCTAAATCGGCACCAGATAAGGTAAATTCAAACAGTAAAATGCTTCGCGGCGAAATTACCACTAGGGTTTTGGGACACGTGTCACCGCTTGCGACCATAGGATGCGACACACGAATCTCCATCCAATCCCTATAAATACCGGGCCGGGGGGGACTCATTTCCTCCATTCGCGTCCTCTTCCTCTCCACCTAGCGCTGCCAGGGAGCTCGAAGCTCAACCTCCGCGCCGTTTTGCCGGAGCTTCCCTATTGACGAGCCACAACGCCAAATTCTTGGTCGGAGCTTCTTCGTCGACGATCCACCGTGCAAAAACCGCATCACCAGTTTCCAACCTCGCCGTTTCCACCATTACTGGTGAGTTCCTTGCCAGAGTTCGTGAGGATAGCTTAGTTAGTACTCCTTGCCAGAGTATTTTCTTACTTTTGTTTCTACCATATATATCTTAGATTTTCACCATGGTTTTTGTAGATATGTCTTCTTCAGCTCTTTCGTTGTACGATTCTCCAGATGCTCCCCCTCTCTCCACCCAAGCTCCACCGATCTCTCCAGCCATCCAGTTACTTTCTCTAAACAAGCTTCCGGCAAACAACCTATGCTGGAAGGTCAAAGCCAGGTGGAAGATCCAAAGAAAAAGGAAGAGGCCTGAAAAGATGGAGAAACTAACTGAAGCTACCAAGAAATCCAAAGCAAGGAAACGAGACGAAGAACTGAAGGGCCAGTGGTTGATTGATAGACTCTTAACCTCTACCCGTCTACAGTAGAAGGCGTTTTCTTGAGCTCTCCCACTCCTTCCACCTCGCCGCCATCGATCTGGTCGATTTCTCAGCCTCCGCCGGCCGCTCCGGCGGCGGGAGGTTGGGGAATCACCGGATCATGGCGTATACATAGTGTAGGAAGCAGTAGGATGCCAGCCGGCGGCGCTTTGGAGGTGGTGGCGTGGCCGGAGTGGCTTTTGGTGGTGGCAGTTCTCTCCTCCGACGGTGGTGCTCCGTGGAGCAGCGCTGCGGATCTGCCGCCGTGGTCGTGCCTACGGCTTCTCGGAGCTGCGCGGCGCGTCAATAATCTCCCGCCGGTGTCCGTGGCGGCGGATCTGGATCTAGATCTTCAAGGTGTTGATGTGCGGAACAGGGCGCTGGCCTCGATGGCGCTGGATGGAGGTCCTCCGGGACTGAGCTTCGTCGACTTCCCGGCCGTTGGGAGGCTCCTCCCGATCCAAGGTTCAAGTGGAGGAGTAGCGGCGGCGCGCCGGCGATACGTCCCAGTCGTCGTCTTCGGCAGCGGAGTCCATAGGGGCTGTTGTGTAATTTTTTTCTTTGGTGTGGACTTTTCTGTAAGAACTTTGTTCTAAATATCGGCCTTTGTCGCAAAAAAAAAGAAGGGCCAGTGGTGACCGTGCGAGTTTTCGGAATTAGATTTAATTTGATGGCTTTATTAAAGCCAGGTCCTCGCAATTTGTCACAGGCGAGCCAACTCCAGCTCCAGAAGCTGATGAGAGGGTCGGCACCAAGGACCTAATAGAACATGGATTTTATTTTCCGTACAATGACTTCTTCGTCGAGCTGCTAACATGGTATAGCCTACAACTTCCTAACATTATGCTTAATTGTATTACAGCGATTTCGAACTTTGTTACTTTATGCGAGGGCCATCTGGGGATCCGCCCAGATTTAAATCTCTTCGGACACTACAACTCCGATAAGGAGTTAACTGTAAACAAAGGACCACTGGCAAACTGTGGCAGGTTGACCTTCAAGTTTCGCCAAGGGCATAAATATCCTTTATTGAATCACCATGAATCCTCAAGATATTGGCCGGGTGGATTTTTCTACTATAAGGATAAGAAGGGAGTGTTTGTTGCAGTGGTAGAGTATCTACACTTGTGTCTTGTAGGTCCTGGGATCGAATCAGCCTCCTTGCATAATACAATGCAAGGGAAAGGCTGCGTAGAAAACTCCATAGGGGATCCCTGCACAGATCAATATTTCGCATACTTATCCAGCTTAGTGGCGGTCTGGGCGGATCTCGACGTCATGTCAGCTTCTTAGTCGCTGATGTTGCCGATGAAGATATGGATACCACCGATAGGAACGATGGTCCAGTGAACAGGGCTTCTACTAGCCGAAACTTAGAACTCATCGCTTGGGACGCTGGGAATGTTTTCGGCGTAAAGGACGTGCCTGATGGCGATGGTGTCGCTAATGCCTGCACCTCTTGCCCCATGGTGGGCATCCACTGTCCTTGCGTGATTGACGAGTACGCCATAGAGGGCACGTCACAACATGGAGAGAGAGCGGTGGGCGAAAGGCAGGAGCTACCTAGATGGTGATACACGAGTTAACCAGCTTCAGATCTCGCAACGCTGCCGAGACCCTACATGCTGCTATAATACACTGTAAGGGTCACTGATGAGGACATTCCTACTACACCACTACCTCCGTCATTGATAAACGAAGATGAACCTGCTGTGAAGCTCAAGTCCAATGAAGTTCGGATTGGACCAATTACAAGGGCTCGTGCGAAGTTACTTAAACAACAGGTGAACTTGTTTCTAAATGGTACTTTGATTGATGAGAACTTTATACTGCCTAAATCCTATTACTTATGTATCATCAGGTATCAAAAGGAGACGAGCGTCGCACGAGGAGTAGAGGAGCAGCTGGACATGAAGACGGACGTCAGGATGGACGTGAAGCTAGACATGGAGCTGGACATGAAGATATCTCATGGTCGCGCGAGGGAGGAGCGGGAGGCATGCGCGAGAGGAGAAGACGACGTCCAGGCCGGTCCAGCACCCGGTCCGACCGGGCCCCAGACCGGCCAGCCCGGTCCCCAGCCCGGTTGACCGGTCGCCAACCGGCCGCCAACCGGATATGATGCATCGTACCGGGCAAAAACCGGAAAGTTGCGAAGTTTCCGGTTGCCGCCCGGTCGACCGGACGCCAGACCGGCCGACCCGGTCCCTGGCCCGGTTGACCGGATTCGTCCGAGTCTGTCTCGACCAGATCTATTCTGGGTCGGTTATTCTTGTATCTTTTCGACCAGAACTCGTCCCGGACACCTATATAAGTGCCCAGGACGCCCCCCTAGCTGCTTTAGACCAAGTTGAAGATAAACCCTAGTTCTTAGTTGTTTGCTCTAGCAAAACTATTGAATCCCTACACCATATTGTTTGATATTGTGTAGATCCTGAAAAAGTCTTGTGTGACCTGCTGTTCCATTGGGAATTAGACGGTTGCAACTTACCGCTTCGTGGTCGGCGGCTACGTGCGCAAGTGTGTGGAGTTGCGAATATCTTGCAGGGTTGAGAGCTGTTGCATTGGCGACAGGGACCAATCGAGAGATCTCGTGGCGTCATACAAGTTATCATCCACTTCATCGTCGTGTTTCTCCGCTGCCATCACCCCGTGATCATCATCACCACCGTTGCTTACTGAGAAGATCGGGCCACCCCTTATCATCTTGGTATCAGATTTCCAGTTTTCCTCGGTAAGCCATCCACAATCCACCCCATAGTTGAGTTGTGAGTGTTTCCTATCCAGAAAAAGCCATAAAAAAAATTAGGGTTAGGGTTTGCCATAGCATTAGATTGCACTAATTTCAAGTTTTAGTTGCTTCGTAGTTGTTTTTGCGTATCTTTTTCTTTCCATCTAGTATTGTTAGGGTTTGTGTTTTCTCTATCATCTAGTTTATCATATTGTGTCAGTTTTTGTTACTCCGACTCCACATAGCGTACAGTGTGCTTGTTCCCAACCATAGACACAGCCTTTCGATATAAAGTGACTAGGAACTTCCCCAGAAGAGACTAGTTTTACCGCTCGACAGGCTGCTCGTTAGGTTATCGGTGCTTTGCATATTTCTGTTGGCCGTGTTATCAAGGAGTTGAGTCAAAAAAAAAAATTGAAAAGAAGCAAAAAGAGCTACATAGCTGCGTGTGTTATACAAAAAGAAAAATCCAAAAAGAAAAGTGAAGTGCTAGTTGAATCAAGTGAAGGCCTAAGTTTACTTTACTGCACCCGTAGTTGAGCAATCTTGTGCCTGTCTCGTTGAGCTTTGCTAGCGTCTCTCTTGTGCATTGCAACCTTTCCCACATATAGTTGCATTGCCCCATTATATCGCCTTGTGTGAGTATCATTGGTTGTCTACGGTCAGCGCTAGAGCTTGTTAATTGGTGCAAATAGGTAGCCTACCTACAGCCCCACATATACCCTGCTTTGTCGTGTGATTTACTCTTATACCCTTGATATTCGCTTCGCTACATCCGTGCACTAGTTGTTACTACAAGTGGTAAGCAACACTAATTTACTTTGGAACGGTAAGATCTCCTTTTCTTATCAGTTTTGAGTGAGTTGTGAGAGTACCACCATATATTTTTGATTTAGTGCACTAATCTACTAACGATGTCCGCTAGTGATCATAAACTTGTTAACCAGGAAAACAAGAGTGCTGCCGATATCATCACATGGAGGGAGTATGAGGCTCTTCGTAATGAGATGCGACGTGAATTCCGCGCTCAGGACGATGTGCTTAATGGGAAGATTGAAGAGATCTCCCAAAAGCTGGATGCTACTCATGTGACCGTCACTACAATGCAAGATCAAATGACGGATGTACAACGCAGTCTTGTTGATTTGTGTTTAGCTGTGGAGAATTTGATCGCGCAACAACAACAAGAAGATGACGAAGATCCTGAGCTTCAAGATGACGCACACAATGCTCGTGATGCGCCACGTGGTCATCGTCCTCGTGGTTGGGTTCCACTTGGCCGCAATGGTCGTGGACAAGATGATGAAGATGGTTTGGGTAAGCCCAAGTTTTCTATCCCCAAGTTTGAAGGAGGTGCTGATGTTGAAGAATACCTTACTTGGGAGCTCAAGATTGAGAAATTGTGGAGCTTACATCTACATTATACTGAAGATCGGAAGATCAAGCTAGCTTCTTCCGAATTTGATGGCTATGCTTTGCGTTGGTGGGATGCTTTTGTTCGTAATCGAGACGAGGATGGTGAGCAGCCTATACGCACATGGCGTGCCATGAAGGAGGCAATGACTTCTTGCTTTGTGCCTACAAATTACTTGCGGAATATATATGATAAGCCGACTCTATTGAGACAAGGTGTGAAGACTGTGGATGAATACTACATGGAGATGGAGATGCTTATGCAGCGTGGCCGTGTCCGTGAGTCTCTTGAGATGACAATGCAGCGTTTCCTCAACGGTTTGAAGTATGATATCAAAGGCATTGTTCGTCACTACAGCTACACCAATATGAATCAATTGTTACATCATGCAAGAGATGCTGAATCACAGTTGGCTGACGAAGCAAATATCAAAGGTCGAGCTACAGGAGGTGGGCGTTTCACACCCCGCGCGGCACCATCTTCGGCGCCGGCGCCTTCGACGCGCTCCGCACCTTACTCTACTCCGCCTAGTAAACCGGTCTCCAATGTGTCTAACACAAAGAAGTCCGAATCTGCTGCCAGTACGAGTGGCTCTAATATGTCTACTGCGCGTAACCGTGTGATGGCGTGTATTTCACACGTTCGTTGGGCAACCCCAAGAGGAAGGTATGATGCGCACAGCAGCAAGTTTTCCCTCAGAAAGAAACCAAGGTTTATCGAACCAGGAGGAGCCAAGAAGCACGTTGAAGGTTGATGGCGGCGGGATGTAGTGCGGCGCAACACCGGAGATTCCGGCGCCAACGTGGAACCCGCACAACACAACCAAAGTACTTTGCCCCAACGAAACAGCGAGGTTGTCAATCTCACCGGCTTGCCGTAACAAAGGATTAACCGTATTGTGTGGAAGATGATTGTTTGCAGAGAAAACAAGTAAAAACAAGTATTGCAGCAGATTGTATTTCAAGTAAAGAGAATTGGACCGGGGTCCACAGTTCACTAGAGGTGTCTCTCCCATAAGACGAACAGCATGTTGGGTGAACAAATTACAGCTTGGGCAATTGACAAATAAAGAGAGCATGACAATGCACATACATATCATGATGAGTATAGTGAGATTTAATTGGGCATTACGACAAAGTACATAGACCGCCATCCAACCGCATCTATGCCTAAAAAGTCCACCTTCAGGTTATCATCCGAACCCCTCCAGTATTAAGTTGCAAAGCAACGGACAATTGCATTAAGTATGGTGCGTAATGTAACTAGTGACTACATCCTTGAACATAGCACTAATGTTTTATCCCTAGTGGCAACAAGCACAACACAACCTTAGAACTTTCCGTCACTCGTCCTGGTGTCAATGCGGGCATGAACCCACTATCGAGCATAAGTACTCCCTCTTGGAGTTAAAAGCATCTACTTGGCCAGAGCATCTACTAGTAACTGGAGAGCATGCAAGATCATAAATAACACATAAGCATAACTTTGATAATCAACATAACAAGTATTCTCTATTCATCGGATCCCAACAAACGCAACATATAGAATTACATATAGATGATCTTGATCATGATAGGCAGCTCACAAGATCCGACAATGATAGCACAATGGGGAGAAGACAACCATCTAGCTACCGCTATGGACCCATAGTCCAGGGGTAGACTACTCACTCATCACTCCGGAGGCGACCATGGCGGTGTAGAGTCCTCCGGGAGATGATTCCCCTCTCCGGCAGGGTGCCGGAGGCGATCTCCCGGATCCCCCGAGAGGGGATCGGCGGCGACGGCGTCTCGGCAAGGTTTTCCGTATCGTGGCTCTCGGTATCGGGGGTTTCGTCACGGAGGCTTTAAGTAGGCGGAAGGGCAAGTCGAGAGGGGGCACAGGGGCCCCGGATGACAGGCGGCGCGGCCAAGGGGGGGCCGCGCCGCCCTAGGGTTTGGCTCCCCGTGGCCCCACTTCGTTTCGTCTTCGGTCTTTTGGAAGCTTCGTGAGAAAATAGGCCTCTCGGGCTTTTATTTCGTCCAATTCCGAGAATATTTCTTTACTAGGATTTCTGAAACCAAAAACAGCAGAAAACAAAGAATCGGCACTTCGGCATCTTGTTAATAGGTTAGTTCCGTAAAATGCACGAATATGACATAAAGTGTGCATAAAACATGTAGATAACATCAATAAAGTGGCATGGAACACAAGAAATTATCGATACGTCGGAGACGTATCAGCATCCCCAAGCTTAGTTCTGCTCGTCCCGAGCAGGTAAAACGATAACACAGATAATTTCTGGAGTGACATGCCATCATAATCTTGATCATACTATTTGTAAAGCATATGTAGTGAATGCAGCGATCAAAACAATGTGTATGACATGAGTAAACAAGTGAATCATAAAGCAAAGACTTTTCATGAATAGCACTTCAAGACAAGCATCAATAAGTCTTGCATAAGAGTTAACTCATAAAGCAATAATTCAAAGTAAAGGTATTGAAGCAACACAAAAGAAGATTAAGTTTCAGCGGTTGCTTTCAACTCGTAACATGTATATCTCATGGATATTGTCAACATAGAGTAATATAATAAGTGCAATAAGCAAGTATGTAGGAATCAATGCACAGTTCACACAAGTGTTTGCTTCTTGAGGTGGGGAGAAATAGGCGAACTGACTCAACATTGAAAGTAAAAGAATGGTCCTCATAGAGGAAAAGCATCGATTGCTATATTTGTGCTAGAGCTTTGATTTTGAAAACATGAAACAATTTTGTCAACGGTAGTAATAAAGCATATGCATCATGTAAATTATGTCTTATAAGTTGCAAGCCTCATGCATAGTGTACCAATAGTGCCCGCACCTTGTCCTAATTAGCTTGGACTACCCGGATTATCACCGCAATACATATGCTTTAACCAAGTTTCACAAAGGGGTACCTCTATGCCGCCTCGTACAAAGGTCTAAGGAGAAAGCTCGCATTTGGATTTCTCGCTTTTGATTATTCTCAACTTAGACATCCATACCGGGACAACATAGACAACGAGATAATGGACTCCTCTTTTAATGCTTTAAGCATTTGACAACAATTAATTCTTTTCTCATTAGAGATTTGAGGATATTTGTCCAAAACTGAAACTTCCACCATGAATCATGGCTTTAGTTAGCGGCCCAATGTTCTTCTCTCACAATATGCATGCTCAAACCATTCAACTCAGTGTAGATCGCCCTTACTTCAGTACAAGACGAACATGCATAGCAACTCACATGAAATTCAACAATGAGTTGATGGCGTTCCCAAGAAACATGGTTATCGCACAACAAGCAACTTAATAAGAGATAAAGTGCATAATTACATATTCAATACCACAATAGTTTTTAAGCTATTTGTCCCATGAGCTATATATTGCAAAGGTGAATGATGGAATTTTAAAGGTAGCACTCAAGCAATTTACTTTGGAATGGCGGGAAAATACCATGTAGTATAGGTAGGTATGGTGGACACAAATGGCATAGTGGTTGGCTCAAGTATTTTGGATGCATGAGAAGTATTCCCTCTCGATACAAGGTTTAGGCTAGCAAGGTTATTTGAAACAAACACAAGGATGAACGGTACAGCAAAACTCACATAAAAGACATATTGTAAACATTATAAGACTCTACACCATCTTCCTTGTTGTTCAAACTCAATACTAGAAATTATCTAGACCTTAGAGAAACCAAATATGCAAACCAAATTTTAGCATGCTCTATGTATTTCTTCATTAATAGGTGCAAAGCATATGATGCAAGAGCTTAAACATGAGCACAACAATTGCCAAGTATCACATTACCCAAGACATTTATAGCAATTACTACATGTATCATTTTCCAATTCCAACCATATAACAATTTAACGAAGGAGAAACTTCGCCATGAATACTATGAGTAGAAACCAAGGACATATTTGTCCATATGCTACAGCGTAGCGTGTATCTCTCCCATAAAGTGAATGCTAGGATCCATTTTATTCAAACAAAACAAAAACAAAAACAAACCGACGCTCCAAGAAAAAGCACATAAGATGTGGCCGAATAAAAATATAGTTTCAGGGGAGGAACCTGATAATTTGTTGATGAAGAAGGGGATGCCTTGGGCATCCCCAAGCTTAGACGCTTGAGTCTTCTTGATATATGCAGGGGTGAACCACCGGGTGCATCCCTAAGCTTAGAGCTTTCACTCTCCTTGATCATGTTGCATCATACTCCTCTCTTGATCCTTGAAAACTTCCTCCACACCAAACTCGAAACAACTCATTAGAGGGTTAGTGCACAATATAAATTGACATATTCAGAGGTGACACAATCATTCTTAACACTTCTGGACATTGCATAATGCTACTGGACATTAGTGGATCAAAGAAATTCATCCAACATAGCGAAAGAGGCAATGCGAAATAAAAGGCAGAATCTGTCAAAACAGAACAGTTCGTATTGACGAATTTTAAAATGGCACCAGACTTGCTCAAATGAAAATGCTCAAATTGAATGAAATTTGCGTACATATCTGAGGATCACTCACGTAAATTGGCATAATTTTCTGAGTTACCTACAGAGAACTAGACCCAGATTCGTGACAGCAAAGAAATCTGTTTCCGCGCAGTAATCCAAATATAGTACTTACTTTACTATCAAAGACTTAACTTGGCACAACAAAACTCAAAACTAAGATAAGGAGAGGTTGCTACAGTAGTAAACAACTTCCAAGACACAAAATAAAAACAAAGTACTGTAGGTAAAAACATGGGTTGTCTCCCATAAGCGCTTTCTTTAACGCCTTTCAGCTAGGCGCAGAAAGTGTGTATCAAGTATTATCAAAGGGTGGTACTTCTACAGCGGGGTGTGGGCTCTTCTCAACCAAGCATATTATATTAGATACATAAGTTTTAGCATCTCCCTTTTCATTAGTCTTAGGCGTGCTACTCTCATCAAACAAATTTTCAGGAACAAGCCAAGCATAATTATTTTCTAGTGCATCATTCATAGCTAGGAGCTTGCATGGTATTGGTGCTTTGATCTCCCCTCCATCATCAATATTATTAATGTATCTTATTCTATCCATATCCATTTTTTCAAGGAGACTAACAAAATTAGTAGGAGAACCAAGCATATTAAATTTAGCAAAGACCTTTCTAGCTTCTCTTGCTAGACCACCAAATTCTCTAAGAAGGGTTTCTAAAACAAAATCTTTCTTTTCACCTTCTTCCATATCACCAAGTGTGAAAAACATGTGTTGGATTATAGGATTAAGATTAACAAATTTGGTTTCCAACAAGCGAACTAAATGCGCAGCAGCAATTTCATAAGTAGGCGCAAGGTCTACCAAGTGTCTATCTTCAAAATTTTCAATGGTACTAACATGGTTGAAGAATTCTTCTATATTATTTCTCCCAACTATAGACCCACGTCCTACCGGTATGTTCTTTGTGGTAAAATTAAAAGGAAACATGATGAAATAAGTAAAGTAAATGCTAGTAACTAATTTTTTTGTGTTTTCGATATAGCAAACAAGACAGTAAATAAAGTAAAGCTAGCAACTAATTTTTTTGTATTTTGATATAAGTGCAGCAAACAAAGTAGTAAATAAAATAAAGCAAGACAAAAAACAAAGTAAAGAGATTGAGAAGTGGAGACTCCCTTGCAGAGTGTCTTGATCTCCCCGGCAACGGCGCCGTGAAAATATGCTTGATGGCGTGTATTTCACACGTTCGTTGGGCAACCCCAAGAGGAAGGTATGATGCGCACAAGCAGCAAGTTTTCCCTCGTAAAGAAACCAAGGTTTATCGAACCAGGAGGAGCCAAGAAGCACGTTGAAGGTTGATGGCGGCGGGATGTAGTGCGGCGCAACACCAGAGATTCCGGCGCCAACGTGGAACCTGCACAACACAACCAAAGTACTTTGCCCCAACGAAACAGTGAGGTTGTCAATCTCACTGGCTTGCCGTAACAAAGGATTAACCGTATTGTGTGGAAGATGATTGTTTGCAGAGAAAACAGTAAAAACAAGTATTGCAGCAGATTGTATTTCAGTAAAGAGAATTGGACCGGGGTCCACAGTTCACTAGAGGTGTCTCTCCCATAAGACGAACAGCATGTTGGGTGAACAAATTACAGTTGGGCAATTGACAAATAAAGAGAGCATGACAATGCACATACATATCATGATGAGTATAGTGAGATTTAATTGGGCATTACGACAAAGTACATAGACCGCCATCCAACCGCATCTATGCCTAAAAAGTCCACCTTCAGGTTATCATCCGAACCCCTCCAAGTATTAAGTTGCAAAGCAACGGACAATTGCATTAAGTATGGTGCGTAATGTAACTAGTGACTACATCCTTGAACATAGCACTAATGTTTTATCCCTAGTGGCAACAAGCACAACACAACCTTAGAACTTTCTCGTCACTCGTCCTGGTGTCAATGCGGCATGAACCCACTATCGAGCATAAGTACTCCCTCTTGGAGTTAAAAGCATCTACTTGGCCAGAGCATCTACTAGTAACGGAGAGCATGCAAGATCATAAATAACACATAAGCATAACTTTGATAATCAACATAACAAGTATTCTCTATTCATCGGATCCCAACAAACGCAACATATAGAATTACATATAGATGATCTTGATCATGATAGGCAGCTCACAAGATCCGACAATGATAGCACAATGGGGAGAAGACAACCATCTAGCTACCGCTATGGACCCATAGTCCAGGGGTAGACTACTCACTCATCACTCCGGAGGCGACCATGGCGGTGTAGAGTCCTCCGGGAGATGATTCCCCTCTCCGGCAGGGTGCCGGAGGCGATCTCCCGGATCCCCCGAGATGGGATCGGCGGCGACGGCGTCTCAGTAAGGTTTTCCGTATCGTGGCTCTCGGTACTGGGGGTTTCGTCACGGAGGCTTTAAGTAGGCGGAAGGGCAAGTCGAGAGGCGGCACAGGGGCCCCAGATGACAGGGCGGCGCGGCCAAGGGGGGGGCCGCGCCGCCCTAGGGTTTGGCTCCCCTGTGGCCCCACTTCGTTTCGTCTTCGGTCTTCTGGAAGCTTCGTGAGAAAATAGGGGCTTTTATTTCGTCCAATTCCGAGAATATTTCTTTACTAGGATTTCTGAAACCAAAAACAGCAGAAAACAGGAACTGGCACTTCGGCATCTTGTTAATAGGTTAGTTCCAGAAAATGCACGAATATGACATAAAGTGTGCATAAAACATGTAGATAACATCAATAAAGTGGCATGGAACACAAGAAATTATCGATACGTCGGAGACGTATCACCGTGATATGGTTTGTCATACATGTGGTGGCAAGGGTCACTTCAAGAGAGATTGTCCTAACCGCAAAGTCATGATTATCAATGAGGACAATGAATACGAGACTGGAGATGATGTTGATCCTAATGCTCCAGAAGATGATGACTATGACACTGATGGTGAAGATGCATATCCGTCGGAGGCTCGCACCATTGTTGTGTCGCAGCGTGCTCTTAATGTGTTGCCTAGTGCATCTACTCAGCGCTGCAATTTGTTCCAAACAAAGGCTTTAGTTGGTCCTGACAAGGCTTGCAAGGTCATTATTGATGGCGGGAGTTGCCGCAATTTAGCAAGCAAGGAGTTGTGTACCAAGCTGAAGTTGAAGTATCTACCGCACCCGCATCCATATTATATTCAGTGGTTGAGCGACAATGGTGAGATGAAGGTAAACCACATGGTGCGTGTTGAGTTTGCTATTGGACCGTATAAGGTTGCATTGATTTTGATGTCGTTCCTATGACGGTGTGTCACCTCCTATTGGGACGGCCTTGGCTCTATGACCGTTCTGTGCAACACAATGGCCGTGCTAATACATATCACTTGGAGTTCAAGGGCAAGAAAATTAATTTACAGCCTATGAAACCACAACAAATTGTCAATGAGTCTCGTCAGAAAGTTGAAGTCAACTTGGAGGATGCTTCATTAGATAGGCGCGAGAATTGTAATGTTGTGAGTGATATAACGAAAAGTGAGAGAGTGAATTCCTTAGTCTCATTAGCCACCAAAGAAGACATGAGAGAATTTAGTGAGGATCCTACAGCCATGCCTCTTGTGCTCTTGTACAGGGGTACGGTTTTGTTTTCTAACGACATGACCCCTCTTCCTCTTGGTGTTTCTAATGTTTTGCAGGAATTTGGCGACGTGTTTCCGGACGAAGTACCCGCAGGACTTCCACCATTGCGCGGTATTGAGCATCAAATCGACTTGATTCCCGGAGCTTCGCTACCCAATCGGGCACCAAGACGAAGGAGATACAGAAGCAAGTACAAGCGCTACTCGACAAAGGTTATATCCGCATAAGCCTTAGTCCTTGTGCTGTTCCTGTTATTCTTGTTCCTAGGAAAGATGGTACATGGCGTATGTGCGTAGATTGTAGAGCGATAAACAACATTACTATTCGATATCGTCATCCTATTCCCCGTTTAGAGGATATGCTAGATGAATTGAGTGCTGCTGCTGTTTTCACTAAAATTGATTTGCGTAGTGGTTATCATCAAATTAGGATGAAAGAAGGGGATGAGTGGAAAACCGCCTTTAAAACAAAATTTGGTTTATATGAGTGGTTAGTAATGCCTTTTGGTTTAACTAATGCACCTAGCACTTTCATGAGACTGATGAACCATGTTTTGCGTGATTTTATTGGCAAGTTTGTGGTTGTGTATTTTGATGACATATTAATCTACAGCCGCAATGAATCTGATCATATTATACATATTCGACATGTTTTGCAAGTGTTGCATGATAGTAAACTCTATGGTAATCTTGAGAAGTGCACATTTTGAAAAGATAAGGTCATATTTCTGGGTTATGTTGTCTCTAAGCATGGAGTAGAAGTAGATGTGTCTAAAATTGAAGCTATTCAAAATTGGCCTACTCCCGTGAATGTGAGTCAAGTAAGAAGTTTTCATGGTCTAGCTGGGTTTTATCGCCGTTTTGTGCCCAATTTTTCTACTATTGCTGCACCTTTGAATGAATTGACTAAAAAGGGTTTGTATACTCCGTTACCGGCACCTACTACACCTTGGGAAGATATTAGTATGGATTTTGTGTTGGGTTTGCCGCGTACTAAAAGAGGCCATGATTCTATATTTGTGGTAGTAGACAGATTTTCTAAAATGTCACACTTTATTGCCTGCCACAAAAGCGACGATGCGTCGCATATTGCTAACTTGTTTTTCAGGGAGATTGTTCGACTACATGGAGTCCCGAAGACTATTGTTTCTGATCGTGATGTGAAGTTCATGAGCTACTTCTGGAAGACACTTTGGGAAAGCTAGGGACAAAGCTACTGTTCAGTACTACTTGTCATCCCCAAACTGATGGTCAAACTGAGGTGGTGAATCGAACCTTGTCACAACCATTGAGATCCATGATCAAGAAGAACCTAAAGGAGTGGAAAGAGTGTTTGCCGCATGTAGAGTTTGCTTACAACAGGGCGATACATTCTACCACGGAGTTGTGTCCTTTTGAGGTGGTGTATGGTTTCAAACCCATTACTCCACTTGACTTGTTGCCTTTGCCCATACATGAGAGAGTTAATATGGAGGCATCCAAGAGGGCAGATTTTGTGCGTAAGATCCATGTGAAGACTAAAGATTTGATCGAGAAGAAAGGCAAGAGCAATGCTGCAAGGATGAACAAGAAGCGCAAAGAGATGTTGTTCAAGCCTGGTGATATGGTCTCAGGTACATTTTCGCAAGGATAGGTTCCCGAAGCCGCGGAAGTCTAAGTTGAAGCCTCGTGGTGCTGGTCCTTACAAAGTGCTTGCCAAGATCAATGATAATGCATATTCGATAGATCTTCCAGTTGATGAGTTTGGTGTCAGTAATTCTTTCAATGTTACTGATTTGACACCATATGACGGAGAAGACCTTGGAGCGTCGAGGTCGATGCCTTTTGAAGGGGGGGAGATGATGAGGACATCCCTACTACACCACTACCTCCGTCATTGATAAATGAAGATGAACCTCGTCGTGAAGCTCAAGTCCAATGAAGTTCGGATTGGACCAATTACAAGGGCTCGTGCGAAGCTACTTAAACAACAGGTGAACTTGTTTCTAAATGGTACTTTGATTGATGAGAACTTTATACTCGCCTAAATCCTATTACTTATGTATCATCGAGTATCAAGAGGAGACGAGCGTCGCACGAGGAGTAGAGGAGCAGCTGGACATGAAGACGGACGTCAAGATGGACGTGAAGCTGGACATGGAGCTGGACATGAAGATATCTCATGGTCGCGCGAGGGAGGAGCGGGAGGCATGCGCGAGAGGAGAAGACGACGTCCAGGCCGGTCCAGCACCCGGTCCGACCGGGCCCCAGACCGGCCAGCCCGGTCCCCAGCCCGGTTGACCGGTCGCCAACCGGCCGCCAACCGGATATGATGCATCGTACCGGGCAAAAACCGGAAAGTTGCGAAGTTTCCGGTTGCCGCCCGTCGACCGGACGCCAGACCGGCCGACCCGGTCCCTGGCCCGGTTGACCGGATTCCAGACCGGATTCGTCCGAGTCTGTCTCGACCAGATCTATTCTGGGTCGGTTATTCTTGTATCTTTTCGACCAGAACTCGTCGCGGACACCTATATAAGTGCCCAGGACGCCCCCCTAGCTGCTTTAGACCAAGTTGAAGATAAACCCTAGTTCTTAGTTGTTTGCTCTAGCAAAACTATTGAACCCTACACCATATTGTTTGATATTGTGTAGATCCTGAAAAAGTCTTGTGTGACCTGTTGTTCCATTGGAAATTAGACGGTTGCAACTTACCGCTTCGTGGTCGGCGGCTACGTGCGCAAGTGTGTGGAGTTGCGAATATCTTGCAGGGTTGAGAGTTGTTGCATTGGCGACAGGGACCAATCGAGAGATCTCGTGGCGTCATACAAGTTATCATCCACTTCATCGTCGTGTTTCTCCGCTGCCATCACCCCGTGATCATCATCACCACCGTTGCTTACTGAGAAGATCGGGCCACCCTTTATCAGTCACAAGTGCACCACATGCAATGAGAGGATTTGTTCTAACTCAAGGGCTTGCGGGATCCGCCTTATAAAGGCGATAAGGATCTAGGGTTCACATGAAAGAGTTTGGATCAGACACTACAAACTCTATCCTAATACTAGGTACATCTTGACGTTCATGTAAGGATCCAGCTAGCGCCACCAAAGACTAGACTCTCCATCTTGGTCAATCAGCGATTGGGCCGGCCGGTTGGGCCTATTGTCCAACCACCATCTATGAGACACACGAGCTTGCCGATATAAAACTACTTCGTGGGTATACTCATTTAGTATATCACCAACATTAAACTTACATCAAAGATTGTCCGACAATGCACATTGAGGTCAGATTGCAGCACACTGTTGTGTGATGTATCTTTAGAGACAAACATATTTTTTGCAAATAACATTAAATTCCAATTCATGACCATTCATATCATATTTGAAAGGCATTCACAATTCATATGTTCACACCTTCACATGACTATAGTTCAATTCATACTGGTCCGGATATTGTTTGGATGCTGCTAAATTTTCTGCTTTTTATACTGGTTATTACATGTATATATGGTGGTCAGACAGGTAAAAAAAAAGCGTGGGATGGTACAAAAAAAAGTGCATACATGTACACGGCGTATTGTACATGCACCCTTCCTCTGCACGACACAATACGTGATTGACTTGAGCAGCAAGGGAGAAACCTGTACAGGTACGCACGCGCAGAGATACATACGTCTGTTTATTTATAAATATATATCGCCACCTGCCCGGCCGTGCGCACGGCGGAGGCTATATCCAGATCGAGAGACAAGCAACGTAGCTACTAATATCGATCGGCGACGGGCAAAACAATGTCGATGGAGGTATTGTGGCTCACCATCAGCGCCGGCAGCTTGGCGGTGGTGTGGGGTCCGGAGATCAGCAGAAAGGCACGACGGTTCAAGGACCTCGTCAAGAAGGGCACTGAGACATCTGAGGCGATGGCGGAGCAGCGGCGGCTGGGTTACATCCTGGAGGCAAGGAGAGAGATGATGGAGGCCTTCAAGAAGGAGATCCAAACCGAGGCGCTCAAGCCGTGGACGCGCAGCAGCACCGGCGAAAAGTTCTGATGCGTGCGTCCTTTGTCGGCTACACTAGTAGTAGTATGAATCTAATCTAAGCTCGGATCTCATTGCTTTTGTAGCAAGTATGTACGTCCATAAGATTTTGTAGCGAGTAAATTGAGGACCTACTTCTTTCATGTGAGAACTTAAGTTGCAGTTTAGTAGTAGTATTTAGTATAGTTCTTCTTGTTCCATAAATTTTTTATTCAATCAGCTCCAAGGTTTGTATCTAGACACGTTTTAAAACGGAGGGAGGGAATACTATATTTGACCGCTTCCCAGGTTCAGAAGGACAATAATGCACCTGGAATCACATCACAATGCAGGAATTAGTTTGGGTCCTTCTCGCATAATAGATCAAAAACAGTTGTCGATTTCATCGGTGTTGAGTAACATATTGTATAGATATAGGTCCCCGTGTTTTCTCAGGGTTGTACCTGTAATTGTACATGTGTCCGCCTATATATATACGAGCAGCCGGCCCTATTGGTGCTGTGCAATCTCCAATACCCTTCTCTACATGGTATCAGACCCTTCGGGTCCGGACCTAGCCGCCGCCCTCCTCCTCCTTAGGGCGCCGCCGGCCCTCCCCAACCCTAGCCGCCGCCCTCCTCCTCTAGGGCGCCGCCGGCCCTCCCCACCATCACCGCTTCCGCCATCCACCCTAGCCGCCGCCCTCCTCTCTAGGGGCGCTGCCGGCCCTCCCCACTTCCAACCCTAGCCGCCGCCCTTCTCATCTAGGGCGCCGCCGGCCCTCCCCACCGCTTCCGCCATGGCGCGCTTCGACTCCTCCTCCGGCTCCGGCAGCGGCAACCCCTTCGCCGGCCCCTCCGTCGCCGTCATCCGCGACATCCCCATCGCCGACCGCGTGCCGCCGAAGCTCTCCACCACCGCTGCCAACTTCTTCCCGTGGAAGACGTACTTTGGGCTGCTCTTCCGCGAGTATGATCTCCTTGATCACGTCGACGGCACCATCGACCTCCTCGCCATGCCGCACGACCCCGAGTGGCTCGCCATCGACGCCACCATCATCCGCTGGTTCTACCAGACCGTCTCCAACGACATCTTCCGCATTGTCGTCCGCGACGGCGACTCCGCCCACACGGTCTGGGACAAGATCACCGGCCTCTTCACCAACAACAAAATCCAGCGGGTCACCTTCCTCCAACAGGAGTTCTTCGGCACCCACCAGAACGACCTGTCTCTCGATGACTACGCCCTCAAGCCGAAGAGCCTCTCCGATGAGCTCCGTGACTTGGAGTTCCCGATCGATGACAAGATCATGCTCTCCACCCTGTCGGCGGGTCTCGGCGAGGATCTCAGCAACGCCGCCTCCAACCTCACGCTCCTCACCACGCCCACCTACGAGCAGGCCGTGGCGTACCTACGCCTCGAGGAGCGCCGCCTCAAGCACCTCCGGGCTCGGGCGGCCCACACCGCCTTCGCCGCTGGCTTCTCCCGCGGCGCCCAGACTCCCGCGCCCCGCGCCCCCGCGCCTCGCCCCCTGGGTCCGCCGCCGGGTTTCCCCGCCGCCGCCCCGCCGCCCGGTCGGACCGGCCCTCGGACCGGCCCGGCCGGCGCCCCGGCCGGCCGGACCGGTCCTCGGACCGGCCAGCCGGCTCCTCCCGGTGGTGGCCGCCGTGGCCGTCGTCGCCGTGGCGGTGGCAACGGTGGCGGCAACGGTGGCGCCAATACCGCCGCCCCGCGCCTCGTCCCCCGCAGTACACCGCCCCTCCGCCATGGACTGCCGGTCACAACCCGTGGACCGGGGTTGTTCACGCCTACTCCATGCCCGTGCCGCGCGCCCCCTACCCGGGCATTATGGGGCCGCGTCCAGCCTCCCACCAGGCGTTCTACGCGGCGCCCCAGCCTGCCCCGGCCTACGCCGCCCCTCCGGGTGCGACCTCGTGGGATCCCGCGCTCCTGACCGCCCTCCAGAGCGCCCCCTCTGCTGGGGCGTATGGTGGTGGTGGCGATTGGTTCATGGACACCGGCGCTTCCGCGCATATGGCGGCGCATCCCGGTAACCTCTCCTTTTCCACACCAGCTTCCACTTCTTCTCGCATCATCGTTGGCAACGGTCATGCTCTTCCTATTACTCACACTGGTTCTGTCTCTTTTCCTTCCACCTCCACTCCCCTCTCTCTCCATAATGTTCTCGTTTCTCCTGACTTGATCAAAAACCTTGTTTCTGTTAAATCTTTCTCGTCGTGATAACCCCGTGATCGTGGAATTTGACGCTTTTGGTTTCTCTCGTCAAGGATGGTCGTACCCGGATGCTCCTCCACCGATGTGACAGCCCCGGCGATCTCTACCCCGTTGGCGCGGCCTCCACCACCACCGGCCGTCCACTCGCCCTCTCCGCCGGTGTCGACCTTTGGCACGCCCGTCTTGGCCATCTTAGCTCCGCCACTCTGCGTCAAATAATGCAAGGATTCTCCTTTACTTGTAATAAAACGGATGCCCACTCTTGTGAAGCATGTCGTCTAGGCAAACATGTTCGCCTTCCGTTTAGTTCGTCCTCCACAGTCGCATCTTTTCCCTTTCAACTCATTCATAGTGATGTATGGACCTCGCCGGTTCCGAGTAACTCTGGTTATAATTATTATCTTGTGATTCTTGATGATTACTCGCACTTTGTATGGACTTTTCCACTTCGCCGTAAGTCAGATGTTGCCACCACCCTCACCGCCTTCTTCGCGTTCGTCTCCACTCAGTTTGGTCGCCCCATTCACGCTTTCCAGACCGACAACGGCAAGGAGTTCGACAACATCACCATTCGCTCACTTCTCGCCACCCACGGCACCATCTTCCGCCTCACGTGTCCATACACTTCTTCACAGAATGGCCGTGCCGAACGGATGCTTCGTACCCTCAACGATCGCGTCCGCACCCTTCGTTCCATGCCTCCATGCCCCCGCGATTCTGGCCGGATGCCCTTGCCACGGCGACTCTCCTCGTCAACATCCGCCCGTGTCGTGTGCGTTGGTCCTACACGCCGCATCATCTCCTTTACGGTGCGCCGCCCGCCTATGATGACCTCCGCATCTTCGGCTGCCGGTGTTTTCCTAACACCTGCTGCCACCGCCGCGCATAAGCTTGCGCCGCGCTCCCTCCCTTGTGTGTTTCTCGGCTACCCCGCCAACACCAAGGGTTACCGCTGTTACGACCCGGTCTCTCATCGTGTCATCACTTCCCGGCACGTGTACTTTGACGAGTTGGTTTTTCCGTTTCAGCAGGGACTCATGGCGACACCTCCGACGACGCTCCCGGCGCCCGCCAGCCCTCTCGCGGCCGCGCGCCGACGACCGACCGAGGTGACCCCCGGCGCCGACCCCGCCTGGTCCCTCGGCGTCCCCGGCGCCCGCCGGCCCTCCTGCGGCCGCGCGCCGACGCCCGACCGCGGTGGCCTCCCCGCCTGGACCCTCGGCGTCCGCCCCGCCCGCGGCGCCCCGTCGCCCCGTCGCCGGCCGGCGCCCTCGCCCGCGGCGCCCCGTCGCCGGCCGGCGCCCTCGCCCGCGGCGCCTCCGTCGCCCTGCGGCCCCCTCGCCCGCGGCGCCCCCGTCGCCTGCGGCGCCCTCGCCCGCGGCGCCCCCGTCGCCCGCGGTGCCCTCGCCCGCGGTGCCATCGCCCGCGACGTCCGAGGCGTCCCCGGTGCCCCCGTCGCCCGCGGCGGCCGCCTCCTCGCCGTCTGCCTCGCCACCCGTCGCTGCGGTTCCTGAGCCCATGCTCACCCGCGCCCGCGCAGGCGTGCGGCGGCCGTCTACACGCTACCCCGCCGACCGGCATGTCCGCACGGCTTCTCCGTCTACTCGCGTCCGCCTTCCGGGCCAGCGGCAACAGCATATTGCCGCACGACGGCGGCGTCCCCTCCACCGGCCGACCCGGCCACGCGCCCGGTCAGACCGGACCGTCGCCCGGCCTGTCCGGTCATCGAGCCGGCCAGACCGGCTCTCCCACCGGCTCGGCGACCGCTCCTTCGCCGGTGCCCACCTCGGCTCGCGCTGCCTTGCGCGACCCGCATTGGCGTGCCGCCATGCAGGAGGAGTACGACGCGCTTCAGCGCAATAGGACCTGGGAGCTCGTTCCCCGGCCCCTCGCGCCAACGTCATCTCCGGCAAATGGGTCTTCAAGCACAAGCTCGGCTCCGACGGTACTCTCGAGCGCTACAAGGCGCGGCCGGGTGGTGCGCGGCTTTCGGCAGCGCGCCAGGCGTCGACTTCACGGATACGTTTGCCCCGGTTGTCAAACCGGGCACGATCCGCACGATGCTGCACCTCGCCGCGTCTCGTGCGTGGCCCGTGCATCGGATGGACGTCTCCAACGCCTTCCTTCATGGCCATCTGCAGGAACGGGTGTACTGTCGGCAACCCACCGGCTTCGTCGACCCCGAGCGCCCCGATGACGTGTGCTTGCTCTCTCGGTCCCCGTATGGACCGAAGCGAGCGCCCGCGCCCGGTACCAGCCGCATCGCCGGCTTCTCGCATCAGCTGGGCTTCCGCTCCACGCGTTCCGATGCGTCCCTGTTTGTCTACCGGACCGGCAACGACATGGCATACCTCGCTGCCGTACGTCGACGACATCATTCCGACGGCCTCCACCGCTGGTCTCCTTCGACAGCTCACCGACCGCCTTCGCGCTGAGTTCGCGTTGAAGGATCTTGGCCCGCTTCACTACTTCCTCGGCATCGAGGTTGTCCGGCGTGCGGACGGATTCTTCCTCCATCAGCGGAAGTATGCTCACGAGCTTCTCGAGCGTCCTGGGATGCTTAACTGCAACCCTGCGCCTACTCCTGTCGACACGAAGGCCAAGCTTTCCGCCAGTGATGGGTCGCTGGCGTCCGACGCGCCGTTCTATCGCTCCATCGTCGGTGCTCTTCAGTACTTGACACTGACGCGCCCGGAGCTCCAGTACGCCGTGCAGCAGGTGTGCTTGCATATGCATGCTCCTCGGGATGCTCATTGGGCCGCGGTGAAGCGGATTCTCCGTTACGTCTGTGGTACCATGGGCTACGGCTTGACATTGCATGCTTCGCCCTCGACGTCGACTGACCTTGTCGCCTACTCGACGCGGACCGGGCGGGTTGCCCGGATACGCGCCGCTCCACCAGCGGCTACCGTGTCTACCTCGGCTCGTCGCTTGTTTCTTGGTCCTCCAAGAGGCAGCCCACCGTGTCCCGCTCCGGTGCTCGAGGCCGAGTACCGCGCCGTGGCCAACGCCGTGGCTGAGTGCACATGGCTCCGTCGGCTTCGTCCGAGCTATCTTGTCCTGTTGACAAGGCTACGGTGGTTTTCTCGCGACAACGTGTCGGCTGTCTACCTCTCCGCCAACCCCGTTCATCATCGGCGCACCAAGCACATCGAGCTGGATATCCACTTTGTTCGTGAGCAAGTTGCCCTCGGTCGCGTTCGAGTTCTTCACGTACCGACGTCTCAGCAATTTGCCGATATCATGACGAAGGGACCGCCATCCACGACTTTTCCCGAGTTTCGCTCCGGTCCGTGTGTCGGTGCCGACCCTTCGACTCGCGGGGGGTGTTGAGTAACATATTGTATAGATATAGGTCCCCGTGTTTTCTCAGGGTTGTACCTGTAATTGTACATGTGTCCGCCTATATATATACGAGCAGCCGGCCCTATTGGTGCTGTGCAATCTCCAATACCCTTCTCTACAATCGGCATCCGTTGTTCCAAAGTTGGTGCTCTATGTGGTAATAAGAGCGTTTTCCAAACTTTAATCTTTTCTCCTCTATTTCCTCTAATTCATGATTTGAAATTTTTCGATAATTCCATCGTGAATACGTCAATTTAGCACTGAAAGAAATTCAGTCCACAGACTTGAAAACTACAAGAAGTTGTTCGGGGACCCATTGCCTTCGAATTTCAGCTTGGGAGAAGATATAAACCATGATATACCGCAACTAGCTACTGAACAAAATAACATTCTAACTAGGTACCCTTCACTAAGAAGGAAGTACATGATGCTATTTTTGAGATTGAGTTAATAAGACTCTTAGGCTAGATAGGTTCCTAGCTGAGTTCTACCGAAAAAGATTGGGATGTAATCAAGGGTGATTTGATGGTAATCTTCACTCAACTGAATTATGGTGATTTGCAGTTGTTTAAGTTGAACTTGGTATCTCTACACTCTAATCCAAAAAAAAATTGTGGTACAAATCCAACAACATAGACCTATATGCCTTCTAAATGTGAGTTTTAAGTTTTTTACAAAGGTGGCCACAAATAGTATCTCGACTATCGAGAAAAAGGTGGTTAGACCGTCTCAGACGGCTTTTATGCCCGAAAGACACATACTGGAGGGAGTTGTTATCGTAGAACTTGGTTTGTAGTCGATATGTCGTGTCTACTATCGATGTTTAAGTTCAATCGAAGTCTACTAGCGATGTTAAAGTTTAAATGGAAGTTTAATCAAAGTTAAAATGTAAGTTTGACAGATATTTGAGTATCGATTTTGATCAAGTTTGTCAAATCTGGCCTATTTTACATCAGCTAGTGTGCAGCACAGGTGCCCTAAAATACATCATATTGTAAAACAAAAAGATTTTAAGGTGATGTAAAGCTAGTTTTCTGTGTTGTAAAAATTATTAGGCACCTATTTGGGTGCTCTATTTTGCATCATATTCGAAGATGTTTTAAGATATCTACAAGTTACCAAGTAAGCCATGAAGTGCATGCAGACGGCGCGCGGACGGTCACGATCTATCAATCCATGGCGAGGGCCCGTCTACAGCAGAGTCCGTTGTGTACCCGGCAAGTCAGGGATGTACGATTGGAAGCATATATGGACGCGATATGGCTCGACGCGCCCACGTCACGAGTCGATCCCCTCTCTCTCTCTTTCTCTTGGGCGACATAGATAGATAGTTAGGTCTGAACCTCGGCGATCAATGGCGGCGCTGGTGAATTTCCTGTCCGCCACCGCTGGCCTGGCCTGCGGCGCGTACATGTACCAGTCGCGGAAAGACCGCCGGGAGGATCGGGAGAAGAAGAAGGTGTACGCGATGGTCGAGAAGCTGGAGAGGCCCAAGCTCGACGCCATGAAGCGCCGGTACCTGGCGGAGATTGACGCCGCGATGGCGGCCGATGGCAAGAGTAAAGCTCGATGATCTCCGCAGCTCGATTCTTTCAGCTTCGTGTTTTGCTGGGGAGATTTCTACTCTACATGGTTTGGACTCGATATAACATCAGATTCAGATGCTTTTTTGTAGTACGAACTTTCCGTGCAGTACAGTTTTTGATTGTCTTATTTATACTCTCAGTGATGTGTATGTCTATCGCGAGCGCGACGAGACGGCATGTGTAGTACTATAGACCAAATTCGGTCAACTGAATTTCTCTGAATACCTCAATCAATTTTTAATTTTCGACGCCGCTCACGTGCTAAGACGAAGCTCATAGCTACTCCATCAAAAAACCAGATTAAGGTTTAAAAAAAGTACCAATGTGGAGATGCGGGGTATCGATCCCCGTACCTCTCGCATGCTAAGCGAGCGCTCTACCATCTGAGCTACATCCCCGTTTTGTTAAATACTTTTGTGTCGTTTTATATATATAAGTTAGTTTTGCATTTTTTTCGTAGAGTTCCCCCGTGGCGCCTGCTGTGTCTGTGTGCAACAGTGCCAGCCCTAGGCCAGCGAAAACTCGTTCAACCTTGAACGGAAAAAAACAATCGTCATAGAACCTACGCATCTTTGCATCACAAACTGAGATACAGTCCTTCCAGAGGCCCGTCATGGCAGCGTTCTGTTGATTGAAGCAGCAATAATACGTTTCGTCTGCAGCAGTAGCAGTAGCAGCAAACAGCAACCATGTTTCAATTAGGAATAAACATTGAAATTTTGTCGAGACAAGCAAAAGCAAGTGCTTGGGTTAAACCATCACTACAGGAGCCAGTGATTCAAAAGGACAATGCTTGGAAGAAATAGTTGCGACAATGTTAGGGCATGTTTCAGTTCTAATTCCCGCATACGAAGAAGCTTGCGTGAGTGCAGCTTTCGCGCTTGCAGATCTTACGCGGTATGAAGAACTTTCATGGTTTTAACCTTTGCCCAAAAAAATTACTCCAACGTTTTGTGGCTCACAGTCACAGTCACGCCTAAAGACTACACCTCCAATTCTGAAAGTCCATCTTTCATACGAAGCCACGTATTTTACATTTTATATAATGGAAAAGATCAAACCTATCTACTGGCAGCTGCATCTAGAGCGTTGGGGTCATCATAGAAAATACAAAATCATTCATTATTTAGTGCTAACTATTGCTTATTTGTAGACCCTCCGAAACTAAATATTATTTCTAGAGGATGACCCTGCTGTCATACAGAGGATACAAGCGACAGAATCTCCGTCCTCTTTTGGGAGGCCTCACAAGGAGATAAAGTCGGCCCTCTTTGCATTAATCCCGAAGTGACCAAGAAAGTGTTGTACGGTGCCAGAGGCAGGGACGAAGATAGAAATTTTTTGGCACTAGGGTCATCTATATTTTCTCTCTTTTCCATTAGGATCATGCTCTATAAATTAATACAAGTTAACAATAATTAGTGAAGGTTTTGCTAGTATTCGCTGTGGTCAGCTGTAATATCCCAGGTATTGGGGTTACAAATATAGAGGAAACAGATGTGTGCATTGCATTCATGCATAGAAAATCTGGGGAATTTTCGCGCTTTAAAGTAAAACAGTCACAGTAACTGAAGTTTCACTTGACCTTGGTTGAATTGAACTAGCTCATCAAGTCAAGTGCTATAAACCTCAATGTGACTTTGTTAAAACCTTGTTTTGGGTAGAGATGATTTGATCTAAGGGGTTAGATCAAATGAAACTAATAATTAAGACAACAACACTTTACTCAATGATCAAATGCTTGATCTTATTAAAGATCACAACATAATATTCCTTGCCATAACATATGAACATCCATTTAATTGGAAATCAAGTAACAATAATTGGAGAAACTATTCTTCACTCATCTTCTCCATGACTTAAACAAATCCATGATCCTACCATGAACCTCATGGTATTCATATTATTTCATTCTTGGAAACATAACAAGGAGATCCACTCTAGAAATATATATCCTTCTCCATTCCATATTATTGTACATCAAACCTAGAGAGGTGAGAGTTCTACAACAATTATTAGAGAAGCAATAACAAACCTTGAGCTAAACCTTGGATATACATCCAAGTATTCAAATCATCATCTTTAAGAGGAACCCTATGATATTATTCAAGACAATTCCAAATGAGAGAGAGACCATTCATACCAATCTTAGTCTTACCTATTTTAGAATAAAGAACAACCAATAAGCTAAAGTATTAGGTTGTAAACCATTTCCCTTTGGAGTGGTGAGATAACCTAATATCAAATGGACTAAGATCATATCCATGAATTGATAAAGTCAGGAGGAGATTAATTCAACCAAGATAGCCTAGAGGAGTTTTAGACTTGATATCTATTAATATATGGTGAATACACCATAAACCCTAGAATAAACCATTCCATTAGAAATACTTTAGGAAGCCAAACCTTGAACAATATAAATTAAGTGATGATCATAAACCCTAAGAACTTGAGGTAAAGATATTAAGAACAAGTTGATCATGCCTAATCCATGATCATGCTCTTGAAGTATGTGAGGATAAGTTAAACCCTAATAGGATAAGCAGATATCATTAGCCACATGAAATTATAAGGAGATCAATAATAAACAACCCTAGGCTTAGACCCCAACCTTAACTTGTGAACCAATTGGTGATCACAGGTATAACTCTACCACATTTACATTCCACCTATTCTTCACTTAAGAACCACATGAAAACCTCTAGAGTCAAACTCTATACTTAATATGGTGAGACACCATTCATCCATAAGACCAAAGTTAACTATAAAAAGAACTATAACCAATGTAGTTAACTTAAATGATAAATTAAGGATAATAATTGTAGTTAATTGGTATAAGATAAAACCAATTCTCAAGTCCTTAGTAATTAAAAGAGAACAAAAACAATTAAGCAAGTAACCATATTATTTTGGTTAGGCAGGATTAAACCCTAGCTAATGCAATATGATGTCATCCCAATTCTATAAATTAGAATTGTATCTCAACCCTAGTTTACACATCACTATGGAGATTGCAATATAAACCTAGACCATAATTGAGAATCAAACCCATGGCCATTATGGAAATATCATTAGAACCCTGGAATGGCATATCAATGAGATCTTATGCTTCACATATTAAACCTCAGAAACATCTAGTGCTTAAAATCACAATTGAAAACCATGTGTGGTAATCAACCACATATTCTTATAACCAAGATTAAACCATGAAGAGAGTGATATTTTACTCTAGGAATTTCATGGTAATGTCAAAATATAACAATAGCAATAAACTTAAAAGGGGGTTATGATAAAAAATTAGAAAAGCCCTAATAAATTAGTGCTCACAAAACATCACATGTAAGTCAATCACTCATCAAATAGAAGCCAAGTCCTATCAACAACCCCTAAAATAATTTGAGTTGAAAACCTCAACAATAACAATCTAAATGAATTGATTCACAAGTGAGACATGAAATAAAAATAAAAGTACAAAATCATGTCTATGTGCTATTTTGAATAAAACACAAGTATGTAATATAATTCAAATATAAAATACTTGTTCCAAAAGGAAAGAATGGTTTAATAATCATTGCTATACAACTTAATGGAATTAACAAAGTAAGAGACCTGTAATTAAAATCTGAATTAAAAGCGAGAATACAAAATAGGAAATGAAAACATGAAATAAAAATAGAAAGGAAAATAGAGGGGAGAAAAAACCTTACTTGGCCACCCAGCCCAGCAGCAGCCTGTCAAGCAACCCAGCAACGGAGCCCCACCAGCAGCCCAGCAAGCACGGGTCCAGCACGGCCCAAGGCCAGCCCAATACCCTTTCGTTAAAAAATCACGAGGACGAGCTCGTCCTCATCTCTTCCTGGCGCATGGAGGCCACCTCGACGCCGTGGCCGGCTTCTCCTCGCGGCGGCGTCCTCTCCTTCATCGGCGTCGTGACGAGGCGCGTCTCGGCGGCGTATAAAAGCTCGCGATGAACCCTAGCCTCGGTTCGTTTCCTCCTCGTCTCAATTCTTCCCCAAGCCGAAACCCTGCCGCACCACTTCACCATTGTCGCCGGCGATGGAGGCCTCCCCGAGCCGAGCTGAGCGCACCAGTGGGACCGCCGTCCTCGACAAGTTCAGCCCACGAAGGGAATCGAGCTGAGGTGCCCGAGATCGACGCCAACGCCATCATCCTCTCCGGCACCGGCAGCTACGAATTCGGCGAACTCGGCCGTCTCCGGCCAAGCCGTCAAGCCCGGCGTGCTCCTGGTGAGCCCCCGAATCCCGTGGCATGCCTATTCTGGTCGATTGCATCCCGTAGCTTCGCGGTAACCATCATCTGCGAGCTCCGCCGCACGGTCTCGCCGTCGATACTTGCTCCGGCGACCAAATAGGGGCGGCGCTGGTACCGTTACATTCACCGCGGTGCCCTGAGTCTTGTGGTCGTGGTAGTTCGTCCGCACGAGCCCTGAATCGGCGGCGATCGCCGATTTCCGCCGGTCACCGTGAGCTCCTGGTCGTGGGTTCAATTTTGACTAGTCCACGCCTGCGTGGCAGCCAACGTGGATCCTTGGCCCACTCGTCAGTGCCTGGGTAGAGTTTAGACCGGGTACAGTTAGCATTTTCGTTGGGTACATTTCAAAATTCAATAATACCTGCAACTTCAAATAAATGTGGAAAATTCATAAAAGCTCAGAAAAATACAAATGAGATATCAAAATTCTTATAAAAGAATAATCTATCTAATAAAAATATAAAATGAAATTTATATTTTTAATTAAAATTCAATTATTTAATACTTGTTAATTAAGCTTTATTTATTAATTCTAAATTGAATTAAAATTCAAAAATTAAGAAAACTTTATAAAATAAATAAAAACCAGTAAGAAAATAAAGAAAACATTAAGGCTAATTTTCTTTATTTATTATTTGTTAAATCTTTATTAAAGAGATTTAAACCCTAATTAATAATTACCTTAATTATTAAATTCAATAAAAATAATAAAATGTCAAATCCAGTATTATTTTTATTCCAAACTCATTAATCATTTCAACTTGATAATGAAGTTATTAATTCAAGAACTATATGGTAAATAGCAAACCCTAATTCCTTATTGATGGTATTACAACATTATCATTGCATGTGAAACCCTAAAACCCTAATACCATTAAGAACCCTAGCTCCATTAATTCATGGGAACCATAATTTGTTTCTAACCTAAACCCTAGGTTTAGATGTATGATCATGATATTTTCCTTTTGATCCATAGAACCATAATTGGCAATTAAATACTTTCCATGTCCACATAAAATGTAGGAGCCCTATTATCCCTAATTCAGTATTCCATGTATGCACACCTATCCTATCAAGATGATCAAACAGGACCAACCCTAGTCCTTATTACCAAGAACCTTATCCTTACTCATCCTTAATTAGCATCACACCATTGTGATGAACTCCAATAGCACCTATGCCCAATAATTATTACTACATAACCATAGTCCACTAAACCCTACAAGTACTTCATACTTATGAGCCATCCTAATTAGGAGTCAATAATTCTTTACTTAGGAAATTAAATAGCAAACCTAAACAACCTCAACCTAATTATTATACTTCTTAGTATTTAAGAAGTATGTTCTTCAAAAGTTATTCTTTTGAAGAAAATAGAGAATAACCTCAACCCTACTTAACAGGACCTATAAACCCTAACTAGCTATCCCCAGCAAGGTATACCAACCTTGATAGCAACTCTTTGTAATCGATTACTCAAGATGCTTAGGCTTAACTCAACCTTACAAGTTCTAGCTGTTGATGAATCCAACTATGTTGTGATCCATCTAATACCTACTCCCGAAACTAAATGAAACCATAGTCAACCATAGAACCCCTCAACCTAATTATCATACTTGTTCTTTATTAAAGAACATGTTCTTCAAAAGTTATTCTTTTGAAGTATATGATAATTAATCATTAACCATGCCATATAGTGCTAAAACCAACCACTATTCATTACATGTTAAGATTATACCAAATATTATTGTTATGTGCTATTATTGTTATTATTAATTATTACAGTACATGTTTATAATACCAAGTAATCACACCTGAATAAGAACCTTGTATGTGAATCACTCTAAAAGTGCAACACACCCTGAACCAATCATTACAACTCACTGATCCTAAATCATCGGGGTTGGGTCACGCTTAGAGCGATTGCATCTCATACTTATGCATTATTGCATCCTTGCCAATCTTTTAAACATCGTCCTTACCGGACAATGATGCTATTTCAGAATTTGGAGTTATTGCGTAGCGAAGACCTTGACTGCATAATCTTGCAGTCAAGAAAGGCAAGTTCATCACTTGCTCATGTCATTTGTGTATTTCTATCAAATTACTTGCAAAGTACTATGGTTATCACTATTGCATAAAAATCAAAACCACTACTTTCATAACTATGAATATGACTATGTGGTGGGCAATGGAACCATGGATTGTGTTGATATGGTGGAGGTTCCATTGCACGGATTTATATCCATCTAGGATTAAACAACAAATGTCGCCAATGATTCTTGTGCCGTAATACCCGTGTTAACCATAAGATCCGGAGTGGGACGGAGTAGTCAAAAGTGTTTCCACCTCTTGAACATCAACGGATTCGCTTACCGTAGACGGTTGTATCTTGCGGAGCAATTGGTGGGTGGGGAGCCCCTTCTAATTCCCCACGGTATAGGCTGTTGCTTACCGTAGACGGTTGCTGCTTGCGGAACAATTGGTGGGTGGGGATCCCCTTCTAATTCCCCACGGTAATGTGGTCTATGATGGGTTGCGGCTACCGGCGAAGGAGTTTGGTTAACGAGTCCCAAACTGTTGTCGTGGTCGGGGTCCACCCTGAAATTACGGGAATAATGGGACCGACGAGGACCCAGGGTCGGGGTATGCAACAAAGGGTGGGTGTTCGAGGTAGCGGAGGAACATGATTGGCTAGACCTTATACCGGGCCTCACACCAAAGGAAGTGTGGACGGGAACATATGCCCGGTTGGCACCAAGGTTAAGATCTCTTATGGGTAAAGCAACACACCTCTCGCAGAGTGTAAAGAACCGTGACCTGTCACTCCCTGTTCCGGGATATGGAACTGCGAACGCGGCCGGAAAGGAGCTCCATGAAGTTCTAGTAAACCGGTGAAGGCTGACGGACATAGTTCTTCCGAATAAAAGCAACCTTTTGAAGAAATGATTATGAAAACCTGCATTGGTATTAGACTTTCCGGTCTAATGCCGTAGCTAGTGCATTAAACACCTCTTTCCTATAATGAACTTGTTGAGTACGCTCGTACTCATCCCACTCTTAAATCCCCTGCTTAGATATGGAGGCATCGAAGGAGGATCTACAGTGCAACACGAAGACCGATGAGTCAACAACTACTTCAAGGGACAGGAACCTGTCAGAAGAGTCAGATATCACATCCAACAAGGAGAAACCTAGATTAGCAATAGGAAGGAACTAGCTTCCTAAACTTAGCTCCTATTTAGCTAGAATCTATTCATAGCCTCTGTAGCTAGTTAGATACTCTACCAATAGAGTTCGTGATAAGACTATTCTACGAGTCGTTCTTCTGGAGTTATTTGCAGTTTTACCTCATTGTAAAGTAGGAGGCTGTGCTTGATCTTATGTAACGAGTATGTATGTAATTCTATAGACATGCCTTGGACCCGCATATGTTTCTGTTGTACCACTCTGAGCGATATAATACTAGTGGAACGGTGTTTCATTGGTGTTATATCAGACTTGCATACTACACCATGCAGTGGTATGCCGGGTCACCACATCAGCTCACACCATTCCCTTATAAGGGAGCTCCGTCCCTGTCGAGAGGCGTCGATGGAGCAACATTGAATCACCGACATGCATAACGGAAGTCTTGAGCCCGCTTGCCCTTTCGCAGTATGTCCACATGTGGATCCAACTTCCTTACATGCAGCTCACGGTGGAGCTAGGCAAGTTAGTTTGGCGATTGTATCATGATCCGGGAACCGTAAGTAGAACTAATTGGCACCCTGCAAGGGTGACGTTCTTCATCTAGCATGCCTATCGACAGATGTTGGAATGCGAGTGTTGCGACCACTCAGTGGACACAATAGTGCATTCTTACTGGTTTCCCTTTCTCAAAGATTATCTAGTACGAGTTATTGTGGTGAATCTGATCCAATTCTAGGCCTCCCATTGTTGAGGACAACTTCATAGATTGGTGGTCATCGGGGCTACGACCCTACCCGTCGCTCTGCAATGGCACCTCGTCGGTGAGCATGGCATGTTGGATTTGAAAGTAAAGGAATGTGGCCGACTTCGCCAGCTACTCTCGTAATCTTGTTTGTTTGGGTTGAGTTGTATGAAGACATGAAGTTGTGTTCATCCAATCTTGAACTTGTGCATAAACCCTCTTTTTGTCAATGCACCGAGACACGTAATGCTTCTTTTTATGTTTTCATGAAAAAAAAACTTAGCGATACATAGATGACCCCGTTGACACTTAGTTTTAGTTTCGCCCTTGTCTACTGGCTAGGCCCCCTTGTGCTCATGGACGATATGTCAATATCGGTGAAATGCAACTCGGTTTGTATAATTCTTTTTCAGTTCTCTTCTTTTCTTCCTTAATGGTCTACATTGCTTCCTTCATTGCTCTTTTTGCACCATGTTCTTCTCTAGCTTCTCTTTAACCTTCCTCATTTCTTATTGGCTTTCTTATTTTCATCGATTGACAAGTTCAAATAGTATGACCATTTTCCTTCCCGGCAATATCTAAGCTCGCCTTTCAGACCCGTCATACCAAATCCATACGTAAATTCTGCAAGATTTTGCAACAAAAAAAAGTCCCAATCAAGCAACCCTAGAAAACTGTAGCTCATCGGATTCAGAGGTGTTGTTCCCGACGGCGTTGAGGAGCTTGTTATCTTGTTTGTGTCTCACAAGACCAGGCGGGCTCAGGGGAAGGCCAGGCAACGTCGGGACAGACCGAGAAAATAGTGGACAAGGTAGCGGCGGAGGAGGCGCAGCGGGAGGATGGGTAGTTGCAGGGTCTCAAGTGAACGAGCGGTTGCGGTGGGGAGGCATGGCCATGGAAGACGTCTGGCCAATCTCTGGGTGACTCTAATGGCGATAACAGATCCATCCTCGCCTCCCCGGGAACTCCTCTCCAGCCAAATTAAGGTCGAATGAGGGGTGGCACGGGTGTGTAACATCGGTCGCAAGGGGAGGGCCACAACAGAAGGACATCGAGCGCACATGCCAACGCCAATGAGGGTAAGAGCATCTCGGAGACTGTAAAAGTGCAAACCGAAAAAACTCGAGTTCAGAGTTCAGTCTTCCGAAAACGTGTTTACGGGTCGCAAAACGGCTGGCGTAGAACAGATCCCGTAAACTAAAATTGAAAAAACTGAATATTCGGAAAGTCATCATCTTTTTCACAAGAACTATCTGCGTCGCTGTCTAGATACGTCTCCCCACGCGGCCACCGCCCGCGCCCCTAGCTGCAGCCGTGAGATTTGGGTTAGGCGAGGACGGTCACGCACAGAGAAGAGCCGAGCGCGAGGAGTCGAAGGTACGGGCGGTCGGATTGATGCGGCCGGACGCGGCCATGATTGACTAGCTGCCCGCACGCATGTTGCTTTTGCCCCGCGCGCATGCTCGCCTGCCACCGCGCCGCGCTCCTGCCGGCCACCGCGTCGCGCCATGGCCTGCCGTGTCCGCCCGCCGCACGCTCCGCCTGCAGCTGCGAGCTTAGCCGTGGTCGCATAATTTTAGCAAAACAGCCAGAAATCGGCGGTTGTACAGGCGGCGCTCGAGGAGCGGTGAGGAATCTGTTCAGTTTTGGGCCTATAAACCGCCCTTCGGTCTGTATTAATAGGGATTGAGTTTGAAATTTTTCGAGCCCCTGAAAAAGTTTTTTGGACCGAGCAACGAGTTCAATTTGTGTTCTGCACCACTTTCAACCCGAACCCATAAATCGAAAAATACCGTTCCGACATGATTTGATTTATGGGTTTTGTTAGGCTGAAACTGCCAGGCAGCTTGAAAATGTGAGGAGGTGAGTTTTGCTGAGGAGGGGAGTTTTGCTGAGTGCCAATTTTTAGGGAGGCATGGATGATTAACAGGCGGTTTTGGGGGGATTGGAAGTGAATATAAGGGTTCTAGTGGAGATGCTCTAAGACCTCAACTAAATATCTACAATGTTTCAACGTGATTTGCACAGTAAGCCTAGGAAATTTCGTGTTTGACACTAGGATGCGGATTTTGTGTGTTCCGTCTTTCTCCCAGGCACATGATTCCAGCATAACACGGCATCAGGCATGCTTGGCCAAGAAAAAAGAAGAGTTAAGCTATCCCCGAGCAGAGTACAGATTCAACAGGTTGGGGGAATCAAAATCCACACGAACGCAGAAACATTTCCAGCATAAGCAATTCTCCTGAACCGCACATTCGAGGATAGACGCGAAAATGTTAGGAGGTACCCAAAACATTCGCTGTTTTACAAAATGGTCAGGGGGCTCAGACATATCAGTACAACTTCAAACACTTCCCCGCTCTTCAGCAATCAGCATGCATGTAGAAAACCAGGGGTTCAGAGAAACAGTAACTCAGGGGCCATTCTACAAATCATCATTCGATTCATCCTGCACCAACATCATTGAACATGAGACACCATAATTTTCTGGAGAGAACACTAATCAGACATGTAAATTTGCCAAGGTAAAAGCTACATATTGGACAATCCATATTCATGAAGCTCACACTTTTCGTCAAGTTGAATGGAAATTGTTACTCGAAATAGTTGAGAGTTTTCACATCATTGAAAGACACAAGTCGCTGCTAGTATAGATAGTATCACCTAGAAATTCAGAAAACCTAGAAATATCGTACGCAAGATGAATGGCATAAATGCTTAGGAGCAGAAGGGCAAACCTTCAAGATAGATTTGGCAGTTAACTCGTTAGTCTTGCTTTTCATGTTCTCAGGATCTTCTGTGTCAGAATCATAAGCTCCTCCGCTCCATAATCTGCTGCGCTGAGCTGGTCTCTTGTCCATATCCTCCTCCATCTGCATAATGAGATTATCAAAATGCACACACATGAGAAAGCAAGAAAGTGAATCAAAAGCTGGAAGTAACAATGGAAAGAGAAGAACCTCTTCTGGGCCTTCAGGATCTGATGGTCTGTCATGGAATTGAACGCTTGGAACATGTTCTAATTTTGAAAGATGCTCCAGTATCATGTTCCTGCAGATCCCCATATAATAGTTAACAGTACCACGTAGAATGGTTATCCTCTACATCTATTAAACGTGCACAACAAGCAGTGAGCTAATGTAACCTATCCATGAAGTGCAAGATGCTGAAATCTGGTTCTCAATTGTACAAGATTCAGAATCAGAATTACAAGAATACAGGAACGAACAAAAGAAAAAAGATAGTACCAAATTGTAGATGGAAGAAAGAAAAATATTCAAAAATCTGAGAAATGCAACCATTTGATAACAAAGGTAAATTGATTGTGCAGCTGGACAATTTTTAGAAGAAGAGCACACGGAATTACAACTAAGATACTGAAAATAGAGGTAGCCTGCTGGAACAAACTGGGTAACTACTGTCATGTGGATGCCCGGATAGCACGGTGTAGGGGATTGGAGTACAACATAGGTTAGACAGGACGAATAAGGGAGACGCAGGATTGATTAATTTCTTACGGTTCCACTAATAATTGATACATATGTTGTCCCATGTATAGGACTTACTTGACCCTAAGTAATAATCCAAATTCCAGAAAATGTGGATGTGATTTCTAACTCTTATCATATATCTTTCCTACTCCCTCCGTTCCAAATTAGGTCACGCAGCTTTTTCTTCCAAAATGAACCTAAACACTAAAACGCGTCTAGATACATGCATATCTAGACCAAATCTGACCAAAGCTGCATCAACTAATTTGGAACGGAGGCAGTATTTAAAGAGCTCTCCTGCCTATCTATAAAATATTCCATACATATCTGAATAAGCATAATCCTATATTCATACAAATAACACCAGCCAAAGAATGTGATAACACATTAACAGAAACTATTCACTTACTTTATATTCTCCAAGTCATTTTTCTTATTCAGATCTTCCACAGTTCTTGGTTCAATGTGAAGATTATAGTCAGGGCCAAAGTACTCATAGTAGTCATTATAAGGCAACTTGTTCTCAGGTTCAACGCCAACAGCAACTGCAGTCTGCATTGCAAAAATAAAAATAAAAATCAGTTCTGACAACATAGGGGAGAGAGAGAGAGAGAGAGAGAGAGAGAGAGAGAGGACAACATAGGAGAGAGAGAGAGAGAGAGAGAGAGAGAGAGAGAGAGAGAGAGAGAGAGAGAGAGAGAGAGAGACCTCATAGCACCAGCAGCGAGCAACATTTCTGATGGTGTAACCTCCACCCCCCAAAAGCATCATAGGAACATTGAATGACCTAAGGAAACGAAGGCAGTCTGCATGGCCTTTTACAGACAGATTGAAGCAACCTAACCTATCTCCAGCCAAAGAGTCAGCGCCACATTGGAGAACAACTACCTCTGGCTGATAAACCTCCATTACTCTCTTAATGATGCATTGGAACAAATCACGGAAGGTGGCATCATCAATGCCATCACACAGGGGGACATTTACAGCATAATGTTTCCCTTCACCTGCTCCAATATCAGTTATATGTCCTGTTCCAGGAAAGAAGTCCCCATACTTGTGGAAAGAAACAGTCATGACTCGGTTCGTAGTGAAGAAGGCCTCCTCCACACCATCTCCGTGGTGGACATCAATGTCTACGTATAGCACACGCTGGAACAGAACAAAAAAAGATAGCGATAAGAAATTAGATAATCATCATAGAGCTCTAATGTAGTGGAAACCCTATTTGATAGCACCACAGCTGTGCAGTTGTGCTTTTGAAAGCCTAAGGAAAATGCTGGCATAGTAACAAATCATCCAACTTGACAGTAAATATGCATGA
This sequence comes from Lolium rigidum, assembly GCF_022539505.1. Classification (NCBI taxonomy): domain Eukaryota; kingdom Viridiplantae; phylum Streptophyta; class Magnoliopsida; order Poales; family Poaceae; genus Lolium; species Lolium rigidum. Next base: position 158,853,720 of record NC_061514.1, read on the forward strand.
TAATGCTTAAAAGAACATGCATTCTACTTTTTTGAACATGAGAAAAAATAGCTGTTTACAATTAATAAAAGTAAAAGGGTCAAATATTTCACCAGGCAACATTTTCAAGACAGATACAAGTAGTAAGGTGGATATCAGTCAGCAAAATGGACAAATACAGTACAGTGATGCAGCAAACTGGACAAATATAATACAGTGGTGGAGCAATTTGCATCAAAGCTCCATAAGTAGCTAACAGCTGATTCCAAGAGTGTAAATTCATAAATCCTCATCGTGTACCAAGACATTTGTCTGATGATAAAGATGAGTAACAGATAGATCTTGCCACCAGAAACATACAATATTTCATGCATATATACACTTACTAAATCAATCTAAAAACATTAATTCACAGTAAAAAAAAGTTGTACTAGCCAATTGAACACTGGAACAAGGGGTGTGTTTGGTTGATGCCTAGACTAGCCCTACCAAATGTTGGCAATAGTTGGCTTGCATCTTTTGGCAAGAAATACGTGAGATAAAAAGGTAGACGCCCATTGGCAACTAAAAATTTGGCAACAAACCATACAATGACCAAAATTTGATAGGCAGCCAATATTTTGGTAGGGCTACTTTGGGAACCAAACCAAACACAACTAGATCACAAAAGGACTTGCCCGCTGGAGAAAATTAATGCAGCTGATTCCAATATCTGCATATATCAGCTAATAAAAACTCGCTGTTAAGAGAAGCCACCACATGAGCAGCAACATTATGCACTTGACGATTATAGCAGTTGTTCAAATTAGCTGCAAAACTGCAAGGAAGACGGATGCATAGCTTTGCATCTCCCATTCCTGATGATTTCATAGCCATACACCGTTACACACAGGCACCCTAGTCCCTAATCATTCATTTGACAGTAGTAACTATACTGTCGATCGAAAGCACACACGGAAAATCAACATTCACACCCTACAATCAGGCACCAAAGCATAATCCCAACACCAATGCCCCCAAAAAATCATATACATTACAGTATGCATCTGAATCTAAACCCTAATAAACACAAAATTCATAGTGATCCATCTCCTCCAGGCATATCAATTGTGAAGGCACATACATACGGCTAATAATTGGCCTCATCACGAGAATAAGAGTAAAATGTACCCTGTGGAACTTCAAAAGCTCGAGGATGGCGAGGACGATGTCGTTGACATAGCAGAACCCAGATGCCTCGCTCTTCTTGGCGTGGTGGAGGCCGCCGGCCCAGTTGACGGTGATGTCGGCGTCGCCCCGGTTGAGCTTGACGGCGGCGCCGATGCTACCCCCGGCGGAGGCCTGGCAGAAGGGGAAGAGGCCGTCAAAGACGGGGCAGTCCTCCCCGACGTTGAAGCGCTTGACGGTGCTGGGGGCGAGGATGTTGGGGTTGCCGGTGGCGGAGGCGAGGAAGGAGACGTAATCCTCGGAGTGGAAGCGGCCGATGTCGGCTTTGGAGGCGGGGAAGGGGCGGGAGAGCTCGAGTAGGCGGTGCAGACCGTAGTGGACGACTAGCGAGTGCGCCATGCGGATGCGGTGCGGCTTCATCGGGTGGCCCTGCCCGTAGTAGTAGTCGCCAATCGTGGGCTCGTAGAAGTAGCTCACGCGACGGCGGCGGCCGTCGTCGCCACCCGCCGGAGACGGCAGCGACGCTCCCTCGCCGGAAGCCGCCATTTCGGGGGATTTTTCTCTCTCTTTTTTCCTTTGGGGGTTTAGACCTGAGAATGGGGACAGAGGGCACCGAGCCGAAAACCTATGTACTCACCTTGCGGCTCGGAGGCTTTGGGCCGCGCAGCCCCTGTGGCATCTGGGCCTGGCCCAGTTTTGCTTTCGCCGTCCGTTCAGCTTTCACTTTTGGACCGGGATATCCGGGGACTCCTCTACACCACAGGCAGCACACGCCGCGGTCGGCGAGATCATGGGCTCACCTCCGTCGGGGCGCCACGGATGGGCGCATCAGCTCCCTCGGTGGCAAGGTCATGGCCTCACCTCCGTCGGGGCGCCACGGACGGCCGCATCAGCTCCCTCGGTGGCGAGGTCATGGCCTCACCTCCGTCGGGGCGCCACGGACGGCCGCATCAGCTCCCTGGGTGGCAAGGTCTTCGTCCGACGCGCATCGTCTTCCTCCTGATGTCATCGATGATGGTGGGTCGGCCCACAAGCCACCCACCATTTAGCGCGGCGACGCCACGCGATCTACTGGAACTTCTTCTCGGCTTCTAAGATGGCTTCACCCAGAAGCTACCCACCCACCCCCACCCCCTCATCTTTTCCCAAAATCCCATCTTTTGAACTTGTTTAAAGTTCTTAATTACTCTACCAGTACTATTTTAAAAGTTTAAACGAATTTGAGAGACAGGCTTCTTGAAAAAACTGAGAAAGGGTAGCTTCTCAGAGAAGGCCTTCTAGAAGCCAAAAATAAGGAGCCCTAGATGGCTGGCCTTTTTGAGGAAAAAATGTTATCGACTCCACACAGATTGTACCCTGGCAACTTAAGGAGTGTTTGGTTCCATGCAATCTTTTCGTGTATCTGAGGAACTTGGCTCTATGGAAGATGTGTGTAAATGAAACCTCTAATTCAGGTTGTGCATCTTGTTTGGTTACCATCAATTCTTTTTTTTCGGGCATCATAGCAAAAGCAAAGTCACGGCCGATTGGTTGGCCACAATTTATGTTTCGTCTAATCGACTGTCATTTGGTTACGATCCGTTTTCCTGACATGGTAACCTCGTATCCCATGTCCCGAGCTTACCTATCAAAGAAACATTGCCTACAAGGTGTTTGACGCAACATCAATTTAGGCGACGGATAATATATAACACATATTAGCAGGACTAACATAGTTATAGCATTGTTCGGTAGATGGGAGCTAGGCGCTGCGACCTGGATGGATCAAGCACAGCACACAAACACAGGATTTTTACCCAGGTTCAGGGCGCAACATGTGAAACCCCTGTGTCATGCATGTTTGGTCTCCTTAAGCTCGAGCAATGTACACGAGGATCTAAGACTCCCCCTTCCTTCTCCTCTTTTACAGCTTTTTTCTCCTCCTTCCCCCAAGCCTAACCTTATATAGAGCGTCAGATCCTCCTTTAATATCTCAAGGAGACTCTACAGGTGAGGCATGCATGGCGAACACATGGTGGAAGACCCGGAGGTAGCGCGCATGGTAGAGCCGGCTTGCAGCCGGGGCAGCGCGGCAGCCCTTGATAAACGCCATCAATCCGTCCTCTCGCCCGCCACTAGGCTCTGACTGGCGAAGTGTGATGTCCTCCCCGATCAGTAAAAGATCTTCCAGGAAGACTACGCCAAGCATCGAGCAGTGCTTCTTGGGGAGAGTTTTTTCCCAGCTCCCGGGAGTGCATCGTCCGACAGCCAAGGGGTGTCGTCGTCCCACTTCCTACATCTCGGCTACGACAGAAGAAGCCCTACTCCACCGTTGTCATCGGGTTGTTATCCTTTGTACGCAGCAGTAGCGCCTCCCGGGATCATTGTTCAAAAAATCGGCCGAGATACCGCTTTATCGGCCGATTTATCGTGAATCGGGTGGTAACCGATAAGATTTCGGCATCTCGGCTAGTTTATCGCCACACCGATATTTCGGCCGATTTTCAGTCCGATGACTGATATTTTGGCATATTTTCAGTGAAATTTCACTGAAATTCGGGTTGGCAGTCGATATTTTCGTTCTATAGTCTTGTAGAACTATGCATTAGCTAAAAAAATTCATTTTTATTGTTTCAAATGCAAGGAATCAAGGTAATACTTCAGTTTGAAAGTATAGAGATGGTAAACCTAGAGGGGGTGAATAGGTTTCTACAGATTTTAATTCTTTCTTTGCAATATTAGGCTTTGCGGAATATAAAGGTGAGCCTAATGCAAACTAAGTGAAACAACCTATATGAGCATACAACTAACTCGAGCACGAAGGCTCTCACAGGCAGTTAAATCACAAGTAAGAAGTTCGGTTAGAGATAACCGATAGCACGCGGAGACGAGGATGTATTCCCGTGTTCCCTTCCTTTGCAAGAAGGTACGTCACGTTTGGAGGGGTGGAGGTCCCACGAAGGATTCTCCACGCCACGAAGGCTCACCCTATTCTCCGGAGCCTATCCCACGAAGGAATAGCTCACTCACTTCTGGTAGACTTTGAGGTAGCCTCTAAACCTTCACAATCTTGTCCGGAGCAAATCCACAGCCCGGATGCTTCCGGACCACTCTTGCCCACTGATGCGTGTAATTGACACGTCCGTTGGGAACCCCAAGAGGAAGGTGTGATGCGCACAGCGGCAAGTTTCCCTCAGTAAGAAACCAAGGTTTAATCGAACCAGTAGGAGTCAAGAAGCACGTTGAAGGTTGATGGCGGCGGGATGTAGTGCGGCGCAACACCGCAGATTCCGGCGCCAACGTGGAACCCGCACAACACAACCAAAGTACTTTGCCCCAACGAAACAAGTGAGGTTATCAATCTCACCGGCTTGCTATAACAAAGGATTAACCGTATTGTGTGGAAGATGATTGTTTGCAAGAAAACGAGTAAAGAACAAGTATTGCAAGCAAATTTGTATTTCAAGTATAAAAGAATGGACCGGGGTCCACAGTTCACTAGAGGTGTCTCTCCCATAAGATAAAAGCATGTTGGGTGAACAAATTACGGTCGGGCAATTGACAAATAGAGAGGGCATAACAATGCACATACATGTCATGATAAATATAGTGAGATTTAATTGGGCATTACGACAAAGTACATAGACCGCCATCCAGCTGCATCTATGCCTAAAAAGTCCACCTTCGAGTTATCATCCGAACCCCCTCCGGTATTAAGTTGCTAACAACGGACAATTGCATTAAGTATTACGCGTAATGTAATCAATAACTACATCCTCGGACATAGCATCAATGTTTTATCCCTAGTGGCAACGACACATCCATAACCTTAGGGGTTTCGTCACCCCCCAGATTCACGGAGACATGAACCCACTATCGAGCATAAATACTCCCTCTTGGAGTTACTAGCTTCAACTTGGCCAGAGCCTCTACTAATAACGGAGAGCATGCAAGATCATAAACAACACATAGGTAATAACTTGATAATTAACATAACATGGTATTCTCTATCCATCGGATCCCGACAAACACAACATATAGCATTACGGATAGATGATCTTGATCATGTTAGGCAGCTCACAAGATCCAACAATGAAGCACAATGAGGAGAAGACAACCATCTAGCTACTGCTATGGACCCATAGTCCAGGGGTGAACTACTCACTCATCACTCCGGAGGCGACCATGGCGGTGAAGAGTCCTCCGGGAGATGAATCCCCTCTCCGGCAGGGTGCCGGAGGAGATCTCCAGAATCCCCCGAGATGGGATTGGCGGCGGCGTCTCTGGAAGGTTTTTCGTATCGTGGCTCTCGGTACTGGGGGTTTCGCGACGGAGGCTTTAAGTAGGCGGAAGGGCAACGCGGGGGGCCACACGAGGGCCCCACGCTATAGGTCGGCGCGGCCAGGGCATGGGCCGCGCCGCCCTATGGTGGCGGCACCTCGTGGCCCCACTTTGACTCCTCTTCGGTCTTCTGGAAGCTTCGTGGCAAAATAGGACCCTGGGCGTTGATTTCGTCCAATTCCGAGAATATTTCGTTACTAGGATTTCGAAACCAAAAACAGCAGAAAACAAGAACCGGCTCTTCGGCATCTTGTTAATAGGTTAGTTCCGAAAATGCACGAATATGACATAAAGTGTGCATGAAACATGTAGATATCATCAATAATGTGGCATGGAACATAAGAAATTATCGATACGTCGGAGACGTATCGGCATCCCCAAGCTTAGTTCCGCTCGTCCCGAGCAGGTAAAACGATAACAAAGATAATTTCTGAAGTGACATGCCATCATAACCTTGATCATACTATTTGTAAACATATGTAATGAATGCAGCGATCAAAACAATGGTAATGACATGAGTAAACAAGTGAATCATAAAGCAAAGACTTTTCATGAATAGTACTTCAAGACAAGCATCAATAAGTCTTGCATAAGAGTTAACTCATAAAGCAATAAATCAAAGTAAAGGTATTGAAGCAACACAAAGGAAGATTAAGTTTCAGCGGTTGCTTTCAACTTGTAACATGTATATCTCATGGATAATTGTCAACATAGAGTAATATAACAAGTGCAATATGCAAGTATGTAGGAATCAATGCACAGTTCACACAAGTGTTTGCTTCTTGAGGTGGAGAGAGATAGGTGAACTGACTCAACATAAAAGTAAAAAAGAATGGTCCTTCAAAGAGGAAAGCATCGATTGCTATATTTGTGCTAGAGCTTTTATTTTGAAAACATGAAACAATTTTGTCAACGGTAGTAATAAAGCATATGAGTTATGTAAATTATATCTTACAAGTTGCAAGTCTCATGCATAGTATACTAATAGTGCCCGCACCTTGTCCTAATTAGCTTGGACTACCGGATCATCGCAATACACATGTTTTAACCAAGTGTCACAATGGGGTACCTCCATGCCGCTCTGTACAAAGGTCTAAGGAGAAAGCTCGCATTTTGGATTTCTCGCTTTTGATTATTCTCAACTTAGACATCCATACCGGGACAACATGGACAACGAGATAATGGACTCCTCTTAAATGCATAAGCATGTGGCAACAATTATTATTCTCATATGAGATTGAGGATATATGTCCAAAACTGAAACTTCCACCATGAATCATGGCTTTAGTTAGCGGCCCAATGTTCTTCTCTAACAATATGCATGCTCCAACCATTAAAGTGGTAGATCTCTCTTACTTCGGACAAGACGGACATGCATAGCAACTCACATGATATTCAACAAAGAATAGTTGATGGCGTCCCCTGAAACATGGTTATCGCACAACAAGCAACTTAATAAGAGATAAAGTGCATAAGTACATATTCAATACCACAATAGTTTTTAAGCTATTTGTCCCATGAGCTATATATTGTAAAGGTGAATGATGGAATTTTAAAGGTAGCACTCAAGCAATTTACTTTGGAATGGAAGATAAATACCATGTAGTAGGTAGGTATGGTGGACACAAATGGCATAGTGGTTGGCTCAAGGATTTTGGATGCATGAGAAGTATTCCCTCTCGATACAAGGTTTAGGCTAGCAAGGTTATTTGAAACAAACACAAGGATGAACGGTGCAGACAAAACTCACATAAAAGACATATTGTAAACATTATAAGACTCTACACCGTCTTCCTTGTTGTTCAAAACTCAATACTAGATATTATCTAGACTTTAGAGAAACCAAATATGCAAACCAAATTAGCAAGCTCTAAGTGTTTCTTCATTAATGGGTGCAAAGTATATGATGCAAGAGCTTAAACATGAGCACAACAATTGCCAAGTATCAAATTATCCAAGACATTTAAGAATTACTACATGTAGCATTTTCCAATTCCAACCATATAACAATTTAACGAAGAAGAAACTTCGCCATGAATACTATGAGTAGAGCCTAAGGACATACTTGTCCATATGCTACAGACGGAGCGTGTCTCTCTCCCATAAAGTGAATGCTAGGATCCATTTTATTCAAACAAAACAAAAAAAAACAAACCGACGCTCCAAGCAAAGTGCATAAGATGTGACGGAATAAAAATACGGTTCAGGGAGGAACCTGATAATGTTGTCGATGAAGAAGGGGATGCCTTGGGCATCCCCAAGCTTAGACGCTTGAGTCTTCTTAGAATATGCAGGGGTGAACCACCGGGCATCCCCAAGCTTAGAGCTTTCACTCTCCTTGATCATATTGCATCATACTCCTCTCTTGATCCTTGAAAACTTCCTCCACACCAAACTCGAAACAACTCATTAGAGGGTTAGTGCACAATAAAAATTAACATGTTCAGAGGTGACACATTCATTCTTAACACTTCTGGACATTGCATAAAGCTACTGGACATTAATGGATCAAAGAAATTCATCCAACATAGCAAAAGAAGCAATGCGAAATAAAAGGCAGAATCTGTCAAAACAGAACAGTCCGTAAAGATGGATTTAATTGAGGCACCAGACTTGCTCAAATGAAAATGCCCAAATTGAATGAAAGTTGCTTACATATCTGAGGATCACTCACGTAAATTGGCTTAATTTTCTGAGTTACCTACGGAGAATTAGACCCAGATTCGTGACAGAAAGAAATCGTTTCTGCGCGAGTAATCCAAATCTAGTATTTACTTTACTATCAAAGACTTTACTTGGCACAACAAAACACAAAACTAAGATAAGGAGAGGTTGCTACAGTAGTAAACAACTTCCAAGACTCAAATATAAAACAAAAATACTGTAGTAAAAACATGGGTTGTCTCCCATAAGCGCTTTTCTTTAACGCCTTCGCCTAGGCGCGAAAGTGTATATCAAGTATTATCGAGAGATGGTGCGTTGGCATTCTTACCAGGGGTGTTGCTCTTACCTTTCTTACTCTTATTCTTACTCTTTGGTCTAGGGAATACATGACCGCATCCGGGTGTAGAGGTAAAATTTAGAGTGCCTTTCCCAACATCTATGACTGCTCCCATGAGTTTTAGCAGGGATCTTCCAAACGTTATTTGTCCCGTCCCTACACATTCAATAACGAGATAATCAGTGGATACCGTCCTTCCAAGAAAGGTTGTGAAAACACCTTCAGCTATACCCTTAGGAATTACAACAGAGTTATCCGTAAGAGTTATTTCTTCTCCTCCTTCAGTAAGTTCCCAAAGTGTCAAAGATTTATAAACATTTTCAGGCATAAGGCAATACTCAGACATAATATCACAACGAGCAGGAAAAATTTCACCACCAATAGTAGCTTTAATGGTAGGCACCCACATTGAAGGTTCGAAGCTTAATGGAACATAATCATAGTATTCGCGAATTCGGTTATACACTTCTTTTAAACAAGATATATTTGTTTCAATAGTGTTTAATCTATTATGCATACTAGCATGAGATGGATCAAAATTATTATCGGAGCTAAATGATGTAATCAATTTCCTTATAGCATTAAAAGCTTGATCCCCATCACAATGAAGGAAATCTCCTCCCACTACAGCATCTAAGGCATATCTATAACGAAGAATAAGTCCAAAATAGAAATTACTAAGGAGCAAGCTTAAGGTCATTTTAGGTTCAGTTTTACTATAAGAATCAAAAATTCTAGACCATGCTTCTTTAAAATTCTCTTCACCTCCTTGTTTAAAAGTGAAGATTGATTCCTCAGGTGATAGAGTAACAACTACGGGGCTAGACATGATAATAAAGTAAATGCGAGTAACTAATTTTTTTGTGTTTTTGATATAGCAAACAAGACAGTAAATAAAGTAAATCTAGCAACTAATTTTTTTGTGTTTTGATATAATGCAGCAAACAAAGTAGTAAATAAAATAAAGCAAGACAAAAACAAAGTAAAGAGATTGGGAAGTGGAGACTCCCCTTGCAGCGTGTCTTGATCTCCCCGGAAACGGCGCCAGAAATTTGCTTGATGCGGGTAATTGACACGTCCGTTGGGAACCCCAAGAGGAAGGTGTGATGCGCACAGCGGCAAGTTTCCCTCAGTAAGAAACCAAGGTTTAATCGAACCAGTAGGAGTCAAGAAGCACGTTGAAGGTTGATGGCGGCGGGATGTAGTGCGACGCAACACCGAGATTCCGGCGCCAACGTGGAACCTGCACAACACAACCAAAGTACTTTGCCCCAACGAAACGAGTGAGGTTGTCAATCTCACCGGCTTGCTGTAACAAAGGATTAACCGTATTGTGTGGAAGATGATTGTTTGCAAGAAAACAAGTAAAGAACAAGTATTGCAGCAAATTTGTATTTCAAGTATAAAAGAATGGACCAGGGTCCACGAGTTCACTAGAGGTGTCTCTCCCATAAGATAAAAGCATGTTGGGTGAACAAATTACAGTCGGGCAATTGACAAATAGAGAGGGCATAACAATGCACATACATGTCATGATAAATATAGTGAGATTTAATTGGGCATTACGACAAAGTACATAGACCGCCATCCAAACTGCATCTATGCCTAAAAGTCCACCTTCGAGGTTATCATCCGAACCCCCTCCAGTATTAAGTTGCTAACAACGAGACAATTGCATTAAGTATTGCGCGTAATGTAATCAATAACTACATCCTCGGACATAGCATCAATGTTTTATCCCTAGTGGCAACAGCACATCCATAACCTTAGGGGTTTCGTCACTCCCCAGATTCACGGAGACATGAACCCACTATCGAGCATAAATACTCCCTCTTGGAGTTACTAGCTTCAACTTGGCCAGAGCCTCTACTAATAACGGAGAGCATGCAAGATCATAAACAACACATAGGTAATAACTTGATAATTAACATAACATGGTATTCTCTATCCATCGGATCCCGACAAACACAACATATAGCATTACGGATAGATGATCTTGATCATGTTAGGCAGCTCACAAGATCCAACAATGAAGCACAATGAGGAGAAGACAACCATCTAGCTACTGCTATGGACCCATAGTCCAGGGGTGAACTACTCACTCATCACTCCGGAGGCGACCATGGCGGTGAAGAGTCCTCCGGGAGATGAATCCCCTCTCCGGCGAGGTGCCGGAGGAGATCTCTAGAATCCCCCGAGATGGGATTGGCGGCGGCGGCGTCTCTGGAAGGTTTTCCGTATCGTGGCTCTCGGTACTGGGGGTTTCACGACGGAGGCTTTAAGTAGGCGGAAGGGCAACGCGGGGGGGCACACGAGGGCCCCACGCCATAGGTCGGCGCGGCCAGGGCCTGGGCCGCGCCGCCCTATGGTGGCGGCACCTCGTGGCCCCACTTCGACTCCTCTTCGGTCTTCTGGAAGCTTCGTGGCAAAATAGGACCCTGGGCGTTGATTTCGTCCAATTCCGAGAATATTTCGTTACTAGGATTTCTGAAACCAAAAACAGCAGAAAACAGCAACTGGCTCTTCGGCATCTTGTCAATAGGTTAGTTCCAGAAAATGCACGAATATGACATAAAGTGTGCATAAAACATGTAGATATCATCAATAATGTGGCATGAAACATAAGAAATTATCGATACGTCGGAGACGTATCACCCACCTAGGGTTTCCAAGGAACCCTAGAGAGCAAGCTTCTTGATGACTACAAGGGGGAATGAGATTTGGCTTGGTAGAACAGTAGATCGGGTCCTCCTCTATTGATTCCCCGGAGGGATTTGAGTTTGGGTGGAGGAGGAGGGAGATCTGAGGCTTTTGGTGTTTCTAGCAATGGAGTATGATAGAGAGCTCAAGAACAGCTTGTAGTGTAGTGCCTAACTATTCAGAGGTAGCAGAAGGGCTATTTATAGTGTCACTTGAAATATGGCCGTTGCTCACTTGACACATCAGCTTTCTCCCGAGAAACCCGGTCAACCGGACCACAGATCGGAGAGTCCGGTGCAGGGGCCGGTCGGACCGGACCAGGGACCGGACCCGCCGGTCCAAACCGGGCGGCAGGCCAGACCACGACCGGACCTTGAAAATGTCGCTCAGTACTCCCTCCGGTTGCAGTCAGCGTAGAGCTCGGTTGGCGCCGGGGCGCCCGGTCGAGAGCCCGGTCAGACCGGGCCAGGGACCGTACTCGCCGGTCTAAACCGGGCGGCAGACCGGACCCCGACCGGGGGCAACTCCGTGTCTTCCAGTAGCCCATCCGGTTGGCATCAGCGCAGGAGCCGGTCGGCGCCGGAGCGCCCGGCCGTGCGCCCGGTCGACCGGGCGGCAGGCCGGAGCCAGTCCGTTGCACGGTCCGGTCAAACCGTGCCTGAGACCGGATTCCTGCTGTAGATCCTTTTTGATTGTTGTCGAAGTGGGGGGTCTCCTTTAGCCTTCTTGTTCCTTTGATACACCATTTATGCCTCTTTGGCTAATACCTGAGATTATCCTTATAAACATGTATTAGGCCAAATACTCTAGCACGGTGTCATTGTTACCAAAATAATGGATAAGGGTAAAATACACTTACAATCTCCCCCTTTTTGGTATACGATGACAAACCGAGCTAGAGTCACATATAGATATTATGATAAGCTCTAAACCTTGATTCCATAAAAGATATTACGACAGCTCCCCCATAATGTGTGCACTTGGAGAATTTGCGTTTGAATACAAAGTGCACCATTTGTGGAATATGAGAAGCTCCCCCAATATCTTTAGGAAACAAGCATGGTATGGACAAGTATATCAAGATATATAAGCATAAAGCATAATCATCCTAATAGAGTGATTAAGCAAACAAATAGTCGTCCATACACGAATTATTCAAAGTAGCAAATGGTTCTTGAGAAATCAAAGCAAATAAGCACAAGCCATATAAGAATCAAATAAAGCAACACCCATGGCTTGTGACAACCAAAGAACCCCGTGGTCCTAGACTCTACTCTCTTCTCCCCTTTGGCATCGAAACACCAAAAAGGCGAAGAAAAGAGGAGAGATGCTAGCGCTCCCATCAGTAGAACTCATGCCCAGTGGAGTAGGAGCCCTCGCCATCATCATCCTCAGCCGCAGCACCTGCATCCTCTTCATCATCATCAGCAGCAGCAGGGGCACTAGCAGTCCTAGGAGGAAGGCCACCATGAGCATACATGGAGAGGTCAAAGTTCTGGAGCATATCATCAGTAATGGGAGGCATCTCCCAAGCAGGTGCAACCACAGGCTCCATCTCAGGGCCAGAAGGAGGAACAGGGACATTCCTTCCAGCCATGAACTCATTCTGTCGCCTCCGTGTCTCCTGGTTCAAAGCAAGACTTTGATGTGCAACATCATTGGTATTCTTGCACATTTGCCACATGCTGGAGAAGAAGCGAGCGGCACCGCGCTTTGGGCGCCGAGAGTAGCTGGAACTAGCATCATGATCATGGTGTTCCTTGGAACGGCGCTCAGAAGGCATCATGGCAGGGACGTCCGGACGAGTGTCCTGAGCGGGGAACTTGAATGGTTCCATGATGATCCTTTGATCTAGTGTGTCTAGAGGAGCTGGTACTATGTAGTTGATGAGCCTCTGAACGTACTGGACATAGTTGGGAGTCATGCGGCCCATAACAGAACGCTTCAGTTCACAGTGAATGAGATCACAGCCATCAATTTTCCTTATCCTGTCAGGATGACAATAGTACATCAGATTCAGGTGGTAGTTCCGACTTCACCGGTGTCGCTTGACTTGCTGATGAGACTCTCACGGAACATCTTGGCAAGGACAAGATAGGAGTAGTACATCCCAGAGATAGTGGGAGGCCCAGCTGTAGGGTTCGGAGGATAGCAAAAGGAGATGTCACCTTTAGTAAGCTTAGGCCGAGAATGAATCTTGAACCCTGGAGCACGGTCACCACCACAACCCATGGCTGCACAGAACTGAGTGTAGGTGCATGAGTACTTCTCCTTGCCAGTCATCCAAGTGATAGTGCGATCCTCATCATCATGGAAGAATACGGTGCAATGGAATTGACGGACTAGAAGGGGACAATAGGTGCCTTCTATCTGGTCATCATCAGGCTTCAGGCACACAAGATCATATAGTCCCATACCCTTCAAGGTATCCACCACAAAGCGGTACTTTGTGGCTTCATGCAAGGCAAGCTCTTCAGGGTTGATGGCCTTGGGCATCACAACAGCACCATTCTTCATACACTCTCGAGTGTCATAGAAATCTTCCCATAGGTGTGCTTGAGTTGGTCCAGAAGAACTAGTCCCAACCAGTGTAAGTCCGTTGCTCAAGGCGATACGGATTCTCCTTCCTCAAACTCTGCCAATCACCACGATGTGCTTCTCCCACATTAAAGTTTGGCACAATTTCATCATCCTCTTGGGCTGCGTGCTTGTCTTTCCTCTTAGCGCCACCTGTCTTGGTTCTTCCCCCAGCTGAGCTGCCAGTGTCAGTAGTCTGAGGTGCTTTAGGAGGCATGCGGCCGCTAGAACAGTGGGGTGGAGGCACCGTAGGCCGTCCTCTCTTGGCAAAGGCGCCACGGTCTTCACCACTCCAACTTTCGGTGAAAGAGAAAAATAGAGCGAGGATAGCATTGGGGTAAGTGTACGTGTCATCAGTAAGTAGGGAAGCCAAAAAGCATAGCATATATCCAAGTGTTTTGATGAGATTATGCGAAGTACTGGGCGATCCGGCGCACAGGCCGGTCGAACCGGACGGCAGACCGGACGAGCCGGTTGCCAATCCGGTCGACCGGGCGGCACGCCGGGCCGGCCGGTTGAGAGGCCGGTTGACCGGGCGGATGACCGGGTCTGTCGAATTGTGAGGTGTTGCCAGAATTTCAACCAAAAAATCATGCAAAAACTCATAACCTTGAATATAGACTATAGAAATAGAGTGGAATATGTGCATAGTGTTGTGGGACACTAATGGCATGAGGACTTGCAAACCCTAACCCTAACTAAAATTTCCTCAAATTTTCTCAAAGATGTGCAATGTGTGATGAGGACTAGGAAATAGAGGGAAAGAGAGAGAAAATTACCCGAAGACATGGTCCTCCTTGTTCAAGGGAACAAAAAGAACACCTAGGTGGGGCTTGAGAGCCAAATCCCCAAGATCTCCCAAAATAGCTTGAGAGGGACCAAATCCTTTGGTGAAGAGGCTTGAGAGATCCCGATCTATGGTTGGGTGAAGTTTGGGGAGAAACTAGTGGTGGGAAGGGCCTAGGACGTGGTGGAGATGGTGGAGGCGGCGGCCATGGAGGTTTTGGAGGTGGGGGATAATGAGGAAGAAGACCCCTAAGGGGTATCCTCCTCCAATACATAACCAGCCGCACGGCCGGTCGGCCGCCCGGTCGACCGGGCCAGGCGCCGGATGGCCCGGCGCAAAGGCCGGTCCGACCGGGCCAGTGACCGGCCAAAGTCTGTTTGCCCAGTTTTGTCTCATTTTGCCTCGTTTTGCCCCTATTCTTTGTGTAAATGTGTATGAATGCTCAGATGATGACATGTACATATAGATAGATAGATGATGATGAGATGAGCATAGACATGGGGTTGGAAACACAAAGTTCTCTAGGCATACCCATTGGAGTGAAATCCAAACAAGAAATAAATAGCAACAATGGGCATGATTCGAAGTATATCAAGAACCATAAAACATTTTGGAATAGTTTTTGCAATAAGATCATTTAGCCTTATATAGTCAAATCAAGTTGTAATTGAGGCTCAATGAGGGGTGATACGTCTCCGACGTATCGATAATTTCTTATGTTCCATGCTACATTATTGATGATATCTACATGTTATATGCACATTTTATGTCATATTTATGCGTTTTCCGGAACTAACCTATTGACGAGATGCCGAAAGGCCAGTTGTTGTTTTCTGCTGTTTTTGGTTTCAGAAATTCTAGTAACGAAATATTCTCGGAATTGGACGAAATCAACGCCCAGGTTCCTATTTTGCCCGGAAGCATCCAGAACACACGAGAACCGCCAGAGAGGGGGCACAGGCCCACCAAACCCTAGGCCGGCACGGCCAAGGGGGGGCCACGCCCCCCTAGTGTGTCGCCGCCTCGTCGCCCTTCCGACTCCGCCTCTTCGCCTATATAAAGGTCCCTGACCTAAAACCCCGAGACGAAAAAGCCACGGTACGAGAAACCTTCCAGAGCCGCCGCCATCGCGAAGCCAAGATCTGGGGGACAGGAGTCTCTGTTTCGGCACGCCGCCGGGACGGGGAAGTTCCCCCGGAAGGCTCCTCCATCGACATCACCGCCATCTCCATCAACGCTGCTGTCTCCCATGAGGAGGGAGTAGTTCTCCATCGAGGCTCGGGGCTGTACCGGTAGCTATGTGGTTCATCTCTCTCCTATGTGCTTCAATACAATAATCTCATGAGCTGCCTTACATGATTGAGATTCATATGATGATGCTTGTAATCTAGATGTCATTATGCTAGTCAAGTGGGTTTTACTTATGTGATCTCCAGGAGACTCCTTGTCCCACGTGTGTAAAGGTGACGAGTGTGTGCACCGTGTGGGTCTCTTAGGCTATATTTCACGAATACTTATTCACCGTTATGAATGGCATAGTGAAGTGCTTATTTATATCTCTTTATGATTGCAATGTGTTTTGTATCACAATATATCTGCATGCTACTCTAGTGATGTTATTAAAGTAGTTTTATTCCTCCTGCACGGTGTAATGGTGACAGTGTGTGCATCCGTGTTAGTACTTGGCGTAGGCTATGATTGTGATCTCTTGTAGATTATGAAGTTAACTATTGCTATGATGGTATTGATGTGATATATTCCCCCTACATAGTGTGAAGGTGACAGTGTGCATGCTATGTTAGTACTTGGTTTAGTCGTGTTGATCTTTCATGCACTCTAAGGTTATTTAAATATGAACATTGAATATTGTGGAGCTTGTTAACTCCGGCATTGAGGGTTCGTGTAATCCTACGCAATGGTGTTCATCATCCAACGAGAGTGTAGAGTATGCATTTATCTATTCTGTTATGTGATCAAAGTTGAGAGTGTCCACTAGTGAAAGTCTAATCCCTAGGCCTTCTTCCTAAATATCGCTATCGCTGCTTGTTTATCGTTTCTATCGCGTTACTACTCGCTGCGTTACTACTCGCTTGTTTATTGTCCTGGGCAAAGCACTTTTCTGGTGCCGTTGCCACTGCTCATACTTATTTATACCACATGTATTTCACTATCTCTTCGCCGAACTAGTGCACCTATTAGGTGTGTTGGGGACACAAGAGACTTCTTGCTTTGTGGTTGCATGGTTGCTTGAGAGGGATATCTTTGACCTCTTCCTCCCCGAGATTGATAAACCTTGGGTGATCCACTTAAGGGAAACTTGCTCGTTGTTCTACAAACCTCTGCTCTTGGAGGCCCAACACTGTCTACAAGAATAGAAGCTCCCGTAGACATCAAGCTATTTTCTGGCGCCGTTGCCGGGGAAGAAAGGTAAAAGGTACTCACACTCCGGATCTCGGCTACTAAGCTATTTTCGCCGTTGTAAGTACTCGAAGCTATTTCCTTTAGATCCTGCAATTGCATCTTTTTTGTTTCTTGTTTACACTAGTTTGGCATAATGGACAAGAATGAGCTTCTTATTCTATTTCCTGATTTAAAACATGGATTGTTTGATGCGAAAATTAAAAAACCTATGGAATCTTATTTGCATGCTGGTAGTAATATTAGAATGAACGCTTTGAACACCATTGTTGATAATGATATAGAAAGTTCTAAGCTTGGGGAAGTCTGGTTTTCATGATCTTTTTAGTCCCCCAAGCATTGAGGAGAAAATTTTCTTTGATGATACTTTGCCTCCTATTTATGATGATTATAATGATAGTGGTCTTTTGGTGCCACCTACTATGGAGAGTAAATTTTGTTGTGATTATACTATGCCTCCTACACTTGATGAGAATAATAATGATAGCTACTTGTTGAATTTGCTCCCACTACAACTAATAAAATTGATTATGCCTATGTGGAGAGTAATAATTTTATGCATGAGACTCATGATAAGAATGCTTTATGTGATAGCTATATTGTTGAGTTTGCTCATGATGCTACTGAAAGTTATTATGAGAGAGGAAAATATGGTTGTAGAAATTTTCATGTTACTAAAATGCCTCTCTATGTGCTGAAATTTTTGAAGCTACACTTGTTTTATCTTCCTATGCTTGTTACTTTGCTCTTCATGAACTTGTTTATTTACAAGACTCCTATGCATAGGAAACATGTTAGGATTAAATGTGTTTTGAATTTGCCTCTTGATGCTCTCTTTTGCTTCAACTACTATTTCTTGCGAGTGCATCATTAAAACTGCTGAGCCCATCTTAATGGCTATAAAGAAAGAACTTCTTGGGAGATAACCCATGTGTTTATTTTGCTACAGTACTTTTATTTTATATTTGTGTCTTGGAAGTTGTTACTACTGTAGCAACCTCTCCTTATCTTATTTTTGTTGCATTGTTGTGCCAAGTAAGTCTTTGATAGTAAGGTTCATACTAGATTTGGATTACTGCGTGCAAAACAGATTTCTTGCTCGTCACGAATCTAGGCCTAATTCTCGTAGGTAACTCAGAAAATTATGCCAATTTACGTGAGTGATCCTCAGATATGTACGCAACTTTCATTAAATTTGGGCATTTTCATTTGAGCAAGTCTGGTGCCTCAATAAAATCCATCTTTACGGACTGTTCTGTTTTGACAGATTCTGCCTTTTATTTCGCATTGCCTCTTTTGCTATGTTGGATGAATTTATTTGATCCATTAATGTGCAGTAGCTTTATGCAATGTCCGAAGTGTTAAGAATGATTGTGTCACCTCTGAACATGTTAATTTTTATTGTACACTAACCCTCTAATGAGTTGTTTCGAGTTTGGTGTGGAGGAAGTTTTCAAGGGTCAAGAGAGGAGGATGATATACTATGATCAAGAAGAGTGAAGAGTCTAAGCTTGGGGATGCCCCGGTGGTTCACCCCTGCATATTTCAAGAAGACTCAAGCATCTAAGCTTGGGGATGCCCAAGGCATCCCCTTCTTCATCGACAAATTATCAGGTTCCTTCTCTTGAAACTGTATTTTTATTCGGTCACATCTTATGTACTTTACTTGGAGCGTCTGTGTGCTTTTATTTTTGTTTTGTTATTTTCATTCTCTGAATAAATACATTCTTGTGTGGGAGAGAGATACGCTCCGCTGGTTCATATGAACACATGTGTTCTTAGCTCATAATATTCATGGCGAAGGTTGAAACTGCTTCGTTCATTGTTATATGGTTGGAATTGGGAAATGCTACATGTAGTAATTATAAAATGTCTTGAATAATTTGATACTTGGCAATTGTTGTGCTCATGTTTAAGCTCTTGCATCATATACTTTGTACCCATTAATGAAGAAATACATAGAGCTTGCTAAAATTTGGTTTGCATAATTGGTCTCTCTAAGGTCTAGATAATTTCTAGTAAAGAGTTTTGAACAACAAGGAAGACGGTGTAGAGTCTTATAATGTTTACAATATGTCTTTTATGTGAGTTTTGCTGCATCGGTTCATCCTTGTGTTTGTTTCAAATAACCTTGCTAGCCTAAACCTTGTATCGAGAGGGAATACTTCTCATGCATCCAAAATCCTTGAGCCAACCACTATGCCATTTGTATCCACCATACCTACCTACTACATGGTATTTCTCCGCCATTCCAAAGTAAATTGCTTGAGTGCTACCTTTAAATAATTCAAAATTTATCACCTCTGATTTGTGTCAATGTTTTATAGCTCATGAGGAAGTATGTGGTGTTTTATCTTTCGATCTTGTCATTTACTTCGACGGACTTTCACAATGGATTAGTGGCTTCATCCGCTTATCCAATAATTTTGCAAAAAGAGCCGGCAATGGGGTTCCCGATCCCAATTAATTAACTTTCATTAATAATTCTCTTCACATGTTTTGCTCTGATTCATCAGTAAGCAACTTAATTTTGCAAATAGACACTACTCCATGGTATGTGAATGTTGGAAGGCACCCGAGGATTCGGTTAGCCATGGCTTGTGTAAGCAAAAGGTTGGGAGGAGTGTCATCCGTAAATAAAGAAATACTAAACTAAAGTACATGTGTAAACAAA
Source organism: Lolium rigidum (assembly GCF_022539505.1). NCBI lineage: Eukaryota > Viridiplantae > Streptophyta > Magnoliopsida > Poales > Poaceae > Lolium > Lolium rigidum. The sequence continues at coordinate 158,873,343 of NC_061514.1, forward strand.
AGAGAAGAGGGATGATCTACCTTGCTGGTAGAGATAACATCCTTCATGGGAGCCGCTCTTGAAAGTCTGGTTGATGAGGTAGTTAGAGTGCCCACTACCATTCGTTGACAACAACAAACACCTCTCAAAATTTTACTTTTATGCTCTCTTTATGTTTTCAAAACCAAAGCTCTAGCACAAATATAGCAATCGATGCTTTCCTCTTTGAAGGACCATTCTTTTACTTTTATGTTGAGTCAGTTCACCTATTTCTCTCCATCTCAAGAAGCAAACACTTGTGTGAACTCGTGCATTGATTCCTACATACTTGCATATTGCACTTGTCATATTACTCTATGTTGACAATTATCCATGAGATATACATGTTACAAGTTGAAAGCAACCGCTGAAACTTAATCTTCCTTTGTGTTGCTTCAATACCTTTACTTTGATTTATTGCTTTATGAGTTAACTCTTATGCAAGACTTATTGATGCTTGTCTTTAAGTGCTATTCATGAAAAGTCTTTGCTTTATGATTCAGTTGTTTACTCATGTCATTACCATTTTTTTGATCGTTGCATTCATTACATATGTTTACAATAGTATGATCAAGGTTATGATGGCATGTCACTTCAGAAATTATCTGTGTTATCGTTTACTTGCTCGGGACGAGCAGGAACTAAGCTTGGGGATGCTGATACGTCTCCGACGTATCGATAATTTCTTATGTTCCATGCTACATTATTGATGATATCTACATGTTATATGCACATTTTATGTCATATTTATGCGTTTTCTGGAACTAACCTATTGACGAGATGCCGAAAGGCCAGTTGTTGTTTTCTGCTGTTTTTGGTTTCAGAAATCCTAGTAACGAAATATTCTCGGAATTGGACGAAATCAATGCCCAGGTTCCTATTTTGCCCGGAAGCATCCAGAACACACGAGAACCGCCGGAGAGGGGGCACAGGCCCACCAAACCCTAGGCCGGCGCGGCCAAGGGGGGGCCCGCGCCCCCCTAGTGTTTCGCCGCCTCGTCGCCCTTCCGACTCCGCCTCTTCGCCTATATAAAGGTCCCTGACCTAAAACCTCGAGACGAAAAAGCCACGGTACGAGAAACCTTCCAGAGCCGCCGCCATCGCGAAGCCAAGATCCGGGGACAGGAGTCTCCGTTCCGGCACGCCGCCGGGACGGGGAAGTGCCCCGGAAGGCTCCTCCATCGACATCACCGCCATCTCCATCAACGCTGCTGTCTACCATGAGGAGGGAGTAGTTCTCCATCGAGGCTCGGGGCTGTACCGGTAGCTATGTGGTTCATCTCTCTCCTATGTGCTTCAATACAATAATCTCATGAGCTGCCTTACATGATTGAGATTCATATGATGATGCTTGTAATCTAGATGACATTATGCTAGTCAAGTGGGTTTTACTTATGTGATCTCCGGAGACTCCTTGTCTCACGTGTGTAAAGGTGACAAGTGTGTGCACCGTGTGGGTCTCTTAGGCTATATTTCACGGAATACTTATTCACCGTTATGAATGGCATAGTGAAGTGCTTATTTATATCTCTTTATGATTGCAATGTGTTTTGTATCACAATATATCCGCATGCTACTCTAGTAATGTTATTAAAGTAGTTTTATTCCTCCTCGCACGGTGTAATGGTGACAGTGTGTGCATCCGTGTTAGTACTTGGCGTAGGCTATGATTGTGATCTCTTGTAGATTATGAAGTTAACTATTGCTATGATGGTATTGATGTGATCTATTCCTCCTACATAGTGTGAAGGTGACAGTGTGCATGCTATGTTAGTACTTGGTTTAGTCGTGTTGATCTTTCATGCACTCTAAGGTAATAAGGTTATTTAAATATGAACATTGAATATTGTGGAGCTTGTTAACTCCGGCATTGAGGGTTCGTGTAATCCTACGCAATGGTGTTCATCATCCAACGAGAGTGTAGAGTATGCATTTATCTATTCTGTTATGTGATCAAAGTTGAGAGTGTCCACTAGTGAAAGTCTAATCCCTAGGCCTTCTTCCTAAATACTGTTATCGCTGCTTGTTTACTGTTTTACTGCGTTACTACTGCTGCGTTACTACTGCTTGTTTATTGTCCCGGGCAAAGCACTTTTCCGGTGCCGTTGCCACTTGCTCATACTTATTTATACCACCTGTATTTCACTATCTCTTCGCCGAACTAGTGCACCTATTAGGTGTGTTGGGGACACAAGAGACTTCTTGCTTTGTGGTTGCAGGGTTGCTTGAGAAGGATATCTTTGACCTCTTCCTCCCTGAGATCGATAAACCTTGGGTGATCCACTTAAGGGAAACTTGCTGCGGTTCTACAAACCTCTGCTCTTGGAGGCCCAACACTGTCTACAAGAATAGAAGCTCCCGTAGACATCAAGGGGCGGGGGATTACTCCCCCTATGTGAAAGCGCAAATGTCATGAGACCTCGAAGAGACATGCTTGGGTCCATATAATGACATTGGGTCTATTTATGTTGCACACATAGGTATGCATCATACCAAGACATGGTAAGATGACTATCCCCATATGTGCTATGCCTCTAAGCTAGAGAGCAAGATAAATGCAAGAATATAGTGCAAGAAGTTAATCAATCCAAGTTTTTTGGATCAAGAATACCAAGTTCTCCTCTTAGGTTAACAAACCGCCTTCATCCAAAGGCTTAGTGAAAATATCCGCCAATTGGTAGGTTGTCCCCACATGAGTGAGATCAATATCCTTATTGGCAACATGGTCACGTAGAAAGTGATGGCGAATGTCAATATGTTTGGTGCGACAATGTTGAACCGGGTTATTGGCGATCTTAATTGCACTTTCATTGTCACAAAGAAGAGGCACCGTACCAAGAGACACACCATAGTCTTTCAAGGTTTGCTTCATCCATAACAATTGAGTGCAACAAGATGTCGCGGATATGTATTCGGCTTTGGCGGTGGATAAAGCGGTGGAGTTTTGTTTCTTGGATGACCAACTCACCAATGACCGGCCAATAAATTGGCAAGCCCCGGAGGTAGACTTCCGGTCAACCTTATCACCGGCCCAATCGGAATCCGAATAGCCAATGAGTTCAAAGGTTGACCGCTTTGCATACCATAGCCCGAGAGTAGGAGTGAGAACAAGGTATCTTAGAATCCGTTTGACCGCCATTAAATGGCTCTCCTTGGGAGCGGATTGAAAACGAGCACACATCCCTACACTTAGCATGATATCCGGCCTAGAGGCACAAAGGTAGAGCAAGGATCCTATCATGGAGCGGTATACCTTTATGTCCACATCCTTCTCACCGTCACATGAGCCAAGTTGCCCCTTTACGGGCATGGGTGTCTTCATTGGGCTTGCATTGGTCATGTTGAATTTCTTGAGCATGTCCTTCACATACTTTTCTTGAGAGATGAAGGTTCCTTTTGCAAGTTGCCTCACTTGGAAGCCTAGGAAGAACTTCAACTCTCCCATCATGGACATCTCAAATTTCCTAGTCATCAATAGCTCAAAATCTTTGTTATGATTGGGGTTAGTTCCACCAAAGATAATATCATCAACATATATTTGACATATAAATAAGCCACCCCCTTTAACCCGTTTGGTGAAAAGGGTGGAATCGACCGTACCCATGCAAAACCCATCATGTAGTAAGAAATCCCTAAGGAACTCATACCAAGCACGTGGAGCTTGCTTGAGACCGTAGAGTGCCTTATGGAGTAAATACACGTGGTTGGGTCGGCATGGGTCTTCGAAACCCGGGGGTTGAGCCACATATGCGGTTTCTTTTAGGGGACCATTCAAAAATGCACTTTTCACATCCATTTGATATAGTTTGAAATTGTGGAAAGATGCAAATGCAAGGAAAAGACGAATAGCTTCGAGACGGGCTACCGGCGCAAAGGTATCCTCAAAATCCATACCTTCTATTTGGGCAAACCCTTGCGCCACTAACCTTGCTTTGTTTCGTATGACAATGCCATTCTCATCTTGCTTGTTCTTGAATACCCATTTGGTCCCAATAACATTGATGCGATGATCCTTGGGTCTCTCAACTAGAGACCATACTTCATTACGAGTGAAACACTCAATTCTTCTTGCATGGCAATTACCCAATCCGGATCAACCAAGGCTTCATGTACCTTGAGTGGTTCAAAACTAGACACAAAAGCATGGTGTTGACAATAAGTGATAAGTAATGCATGGTGTCTACGAGTTACCACTCCTCTTGAGATGCTACCAAGGACTTGATCTACTTTCATGTCACTTGCCCTTGTAGCGGTCTTGATCTTCCGAATGGTTCCTTCATGATCAATGAATTCATCTCTTGCTAGTACTTGATCATGAGGGATCACTTGAGCTTGATCATGAGTTGTGGATGTCTCTTGATCATCATCATGGTCTTGTCTCAGTGGAATGAGGACTTTCTTCTTGTTCTTCGGAATGTGACTCATCTTGAGTGGAGGATGGTTCTTGAGTTGCACTTGATGGTTCGGCTTGAGTTGAGCTAGGCTCCACTTGAGCCGTGCTTGATACTTCTACTCCATCATCTTGATCATCATTATGAACTTCCATGGGCCGGATGTGTCCAATGCCCATATGCTTGATGGCACTAGATGGATCATCATTATTACCAGCAACACATGGAACAACTTGCTCCACTTGGGAGCCATTATCCTCCAAGAACACCACGTCACAAGATACTTCAATAGTCCCAGTGGACCGGTTGTAGTATCTATAGGCGTGAGAGTTCTCCGCATATCCAACAAATATACCCTCTATGGTTCTAGTTTCAAATTTACCGAGCTTTCCTTTGTTGTTCTTAACAATACATTTGCATCCAAAGACACGAATGTACGTGACATTAGGCTTGTTACCTGTGAGAAGCTCGTATGGAGTTTTGTTATGGAGGGGGCAGAGGAAGAGCCGGTTGGAGTAGTGGACAGCCGTAGAGATGGCTTCTCCCCAAAAGTTGTGGGGTGAGTTGAATTAACTCAACATGGTTCTTGCCATCTCAATGATAGTCCGGTTCTTCCTTTCAACAACACCATTTTGTTGAGGGGTGTATGGTGCCGAAAACTCATGCTTGATGCCCTCATCATCAACAAACTCTTGCATGGTGTAGTTCTTGAACTCGGTGCCATTGTCGGTCCTAATCGCCTTGATCTCGGATTCATACATACGTTGAGCTTTCTTGGCGAAGGTGATGAACTCTCTATGGGTCTCATCCTTAGACTTAAGGAGAAATACCCAAGAGTATCTTGAGTAATCATCAACAATTACGAGTCCATACTTGCTCCCACCAAGAGTATCATAATGTGATGGCCCAAAGAGATCCAAGTGAAGGAGCTCCAAGGGCCTAGATGTGGTGACAATACTCTTGATAGGATGTTTCTTCTTGAGTTGCTTTCCGGCTACACATGCACTGCAAACACGATCTTTGTCAAAAGAAATGCCGGTTAGTCCCACAATGTGTTCACCCTTTAGGAGTTGTTTAAGATTCCTCATATTGACATGACCAAGGCGGCGATGCCACAACCAACCTTCGTCATGCTTGGCCGCCATTAGACATGTGGAGGGAGGGGAGCTCTCTTTCGAGAGGTCAACCACGTAAAGGTTGTTCTCCACATATCCAACGAGGACCAATTTGAGATTGTCACTCCTAAAGACTTTCACACAATAATTAGTAAAATATGAATTGTAACCGGCATCAGCAAGATGATATATAGAAAGCAAGTTATAGCCAAGGGATTCAACAAGCATGACCGTCTCAAGGCACAAGTCCTTAGAGATTGCCACCTTGCCGTACCCAAGTACCTTTCCCTTTGAGTTGTCACCAAAGGTGATGCTTGACTTCTTGTTGATGTCTTCAATGAATTGATCAAGCACACCTCTTCCTCCGGTCATATGATTGGTGCATCCACTATCAAACACCCATTTTGGACCACCGGGGAATACCCCTACAAAATCAAGTAGAGGATTTAGGAACCCATCGATTAATGGGTTCCTTTGCAATGGCAACAATATCTTTTGGTACCCAAATTGAGTACTCTCTATAAGCATAGCCATTACAAGGGCCAACATAGTTAGCATAAACATCACCATAATAATCAACAAATAAAGCATAGTGATTGTTTGGCCCCGTGCGGTCACCACTAGTGGCTTTGCCCTTTGAGGCTTTGCCATCATTAGTGACCTTCTTGTTCTTATGTTGAGCGGGATTCTCCTTCTTGTAGTTGTTCTTCTTGTAGGACTTGGGAGTATATCCAAGTCCAAACTTTTGATTGTTTGACCTTTGCTTACTCAAGAGGTCATCCAATCCCATCTTGTTCTTGGCGGTGGTTGATACGTCTCCAACGTATCTATAATTTCTGATGTTCCATGCTAGTTTTATGACAATACCTACATGTTTTGCTCACACTTTATAATGTTTTTATGCATTTTCCGGAACTAACCTATTAACAAGATGCCAAAGTGCCAGTTCCTGTTTTCTGCTGTTTTTGGTTCCAGAAAGGCTGTTCGGGCAATATTCTCGGAATTGGACGAAACAAAGACCCACGATCTTATATTTCCCGGAAGGTTCCAGAAGTCCGAAGGGGAGACGAAGATGGGCCAGGGGGCCCCCAGACCACACCTGGGCGCGGGCCCACTCCTGGCCGCGCCACCAGGTGGGGAGGGCGCCCTGATGCCCCTCCGACTCCGCCTCTTCGCCTATAAAGTCCCTCGTGACCTAAAAACCCGACACCAATTGACGAAACTCCAGAAAGACTCCAGGGACGCCGCCGCCATCGCGAAACTCCGTTTCGGGGGACAGAATCTCTGTTCCGGCACGCCGCCGGGACGGGGAATTGCCCCGGAGTCATCTCCATCGACACCACCGCCATCTTCATCGCCATCGCTGTCTCCCATGATGAGGAGGGAGTAGTTCTCCCCCGAGGCTAAGGGTTCTACCGGTAGCTATGTGGTTCATCTCTCTCCCATGTGATCTTTATGTGATCATGAGCTTTGTATCACTATTACTATGTGCTACTCTAGTGATGTTATTAAAGTAGTCTATTCCTCCTTCATGATGTAATGTTGACAAGTGTGTGCATCATGTAGTACTTGGCGTAGGTTATGATTGTGATCTCTTGTAGATTATGAAGTTAACTATTACTATGCACTCTAGAGGTTACTTTAATATGAACTCCGGATCCACTCTCCACGGTGTGATGGTGATAGTGTGTGCATCGTGTGTGTTTCCTTTATGACGTTGTGGAGCTTGTTTACTCCGGCTTGAGGGTGCTCTCGTAGCCCTACATAATGAATGGTGTTTGTTATCCAACAAGAGAGTGTTTGAAGTAGTATAAGAGAAGAGAAGTTATTTATTTATGTGATCATTGTTGAGAGTGTCCACTAGTGAAAGTATGATCCCTAGGCCTTGTTTCCAAATATCGAATCACCGTTTATTTACTGTTCTGCTACATGTTTACTTGCTGCTATATTTATTTCAGATTGTTATTACCACTCATATTCATCCATATCACTTGCATCTTACTATCTCTTCGCCGAACTAGTGCACCTATACATCTGACAAGTGTATTAGGTGTGTTGGGGACACAAGAGACTTCTTGAATCGTAATTGCAGGGTTGCTTGAGAGGGATATCTTTGACCTCTACCTCCCTGAGTTCGATAAACCTTGGGTGATTCACTTAAGGGAAACTTGCTGCTGTTCTACAAACCTCTGCTCTTGGAGGCCCAACACTGTCTACAGGAATAGAAGCGTGCGTAGACATCAGTGGTGAACTTTGCAAGTTACTTTGTTAACCTTACATTTTCCTCAAGAATAGATGCTTGCTCTCAAGAAGATTCATTTGGATGATAGTCGAGACCATATTTGGTCACCAAGGATTCAAGATATGCATTGGTCTCAACATGCAAAGAGAGTTCCTCTTGTAAACGAACATGTTCCTCAACAAGCTTAGCATGCTCACTAGTAAAAGAAGTGGAGGAACTAGCAAGCTTTTCAATTACAATGGGATCCTTCATTGATCCAAGAGCCTTTTTGTAGATTTCTTGGAGTAGGTCATGGTTCTCTCCAAGTTTATTGAGCTCATCCTTAACAAGCTTGTTAGCTCTTTCAAGGTGGTCAAGATCCCTAGTGAGAGAAGCATGAGCAACTTCAAGCTCCTCCTTTGAGGTATTGAGCTCTTGAGTCAATGATTGAGCCATATCAATAGTTTCTAGGTCCTTAACTTTATCAAGTTCATAAGTTTCAATTTGTTGCTTAAGGCCTTGAGATATGCACCTTTCGGTTTTTAGCTCTTGTCTTAGGAGATTGAATCTCCGTTCTTTTTCATCCAATTGATATTCTAATTCCTCAATGGACTCATCCTTTTCTTTGAGAGAGTCCATCAAGAAATCAAACTTGAGAAGAGCTTCACCACGAAGGGTGCATCTAACATTGTAAAGTTCCTTAAGCACAATTAATTCTTCTTGATTTTCAGTTTCATCATCAAGAACACTAGATAAAGAAGGTGGGGATTCCATTACCTTGGTTTCTCTTGCCATAAGACAAGAGCCAATGGTTGTAGAAGAGGGAGAGTCATCGGAGTCATCAACTTGAGTTGTTCTTGCCATGAAGGAAGAACCAACATCATTCTCCGTGGAGTAATCCTTGGAGTAGTCATATGTGAAGAGTGGCCCGGGCTTAGAGAAAGCCAAACCGCCCACTCCGGCCTCCTTCTCCTCATCTTCCTCTTCTTCATCGGACAAGTACTCGGCTCCAACAAAAGCTCTTCCCTTGTTCTTCTTGTATCGATCGTTGATTGGGTTTGGCTTCAATCTTGGCTTGACCCCTTTGATGAACTTTGGCTTGTCTACCCTTTTCTCATAAGGGCACTCATTTGCAAAGTGGCTATCTTCATCACAGTTGTAGCAAGTTCTCTTCTTCTTCTTGTCATTGAAGGGCATTGGAAGCTTTCCCTTGTACTTCTTGGCAAAGAAGGCAAAGTCGGTAACAATGTCACTAGTTGAGGTCATCTCTTCATCTTCTTCAATTTCATAGTCTTCTTCTCTTCCATGGTCAGCTCTAGCTTTGAGAGCAAGGTTGTGTGACGCTTCATGGTTGTGTGAGGCTTCATCAACACGGTTCATTGCCATGAGTCTTTTTCCCGCCTTGGCCATGTTTTCATTGGCGGCCACATAGGAGACTAGATCATCGGAGTTCAGATCAGCACTCTTGGTCATGATTTGCAAGTTGAGTGCAAGATTGGTGTCTTGTTGCTTGACAGCAATCATAGCAATGACCTTGGACTTTATGAATGCTTCATTCATCTCGAAGCCGTCATTGTACTTCTCAACACCAAGTTCCTTGACCCTTACTCTAAGAGCACCAAGCCTTGCATAGGCATCGGCCACGAATTCTCCTTCTCGAATCATGAACTGGTGGGCCTCTTGCTTTGCGATCTCATAAAGAGCTGATTGGATCAAATCGGTTCCCTCTTGGAGTACTACGATTCGATCCCACAACTCTTTAGCGGACTCAATGTCATTGACTTGATCAAGGAGCTTGCGGTTGATGCCACTTCTTATCTTGTCACGTGCGGAGGCATTGAGTTGACGGTTGTAGAATTCGGTGGAGGTCAACCGAACGGGATCATGTGGCTCTCGGTATCCATGAACAATGATCTCCCATAGCTCCACACCGTACACTGCGAATATGAGATTCCATAGCAGATTTCCAAAAAGGAAAGTGAGTTCCATCAAAATGGGGAACATTCCCACTATGGTTTATATGAGGCATGGGTGAAGTGTTTTTGGGATAGTCATGGTTAACTTCATGGAAATTCCCTAGAGAGGCCGAAGCCGCACTAGGAGGTCCACTAGTCAAGTTCTTAAGCATGGCAGACATCTCTGCCATTTGGCTTTGTAGGTCATCCTCCTTTTTCTTCTTCTCGGCATCATATGCCAAGAACCTAGATTTCATCTCTTTAACCAAAAGGTTAGAGTCTTCATCTAGACCCTCGAAGATTTTATCCATCTCACTCTTAAGGCGGTGAAGCCCTTAATAAGAGTCCAGGATCTGGTACCAATTGAAAGTATAGAGATGGTAAACCTAGAGGGGGGGTGAATAGGTTTCTACAGATTTTAATTCTTTTTTTGCAATATTAGGCTTTGCGGAATATAAAGGTGAGCCTAATGCAAACTAAGTGAAACAACCTATATGAGCATACAACTAACTCGAGCACGAAGGCTCTCAATGGCAGTTAAATCACAAGTAAGGAGTTCGGTTAGAGATAACCGATAGCACGCGGAGACGAGGATGTATTCCCGTGTTCCCTTCCTTTACAAGAAGGTACGTCACGTTTGGAGGGGTGGAGGTCCCACGAAGGATTCCCACGCCACTGATGTCTACGCACACTCATTTTCCTGTAGACAGTGTTGGGCCTCCAAGAGCAGAGGTTTGTAGAACAGCAGCAAGTTTTCCCTTAAGTGGATCACCCAAGGTTTATCGAACTCAGGGAGGAAGAGGTCAAAGATATCCCTCTCAAGCAACCCTGCAATCACAATACAAGAAGTCTCTTGTGTCCCCAACACACCTAATACACTTGTCATATGTATAGGTGCACTAGTTCGGCGAAGAGATAGTGAAATACAAGTAATATGGATGGATATGAGTGGTAATAGCAATCTAAATAAAATATGGCAGCGAGTAAACATGCAACAGAACAGTAAGTAAACGGAGATTCGATGTTTGGAAACAAGGCCTAGGGATCATACTTTCACTAGTGGACACTCTCAACATTGATCACATAATAAAACCACTCTACACTCTCTTGTTGGATGACAAACACCATTAATTGTGTAGGGCTACAAGAGCACCTCAATGCCGGAGTTAACAAGCTCCACAACATTCGATGTTCATATTTAAATAACCTTAGAGTGCATGATAGACCATTGCAATTTAGACCGAGTACTAACATAGCATACACACTGTCAACAATAGCTATGAAAGGGGGAATAGATCGCATCAATACTATCATAGTAATAATTAACTTCATAATTGTAATATCCCAGGTATTGGGGTTACAAAAAATAGAGTAAACAGATGTGTGCATTGCATTCATGCATACAAAATCTGGGGAATTTTCGCGCTTTAAAGTAAAACAGTCACACTAACTGAAGTTTCACTTTACCTTGGTGGAATTGAACTAGCTCATCAAGTCAAGCGCTATAAACCTCAATGTGACTTTGTTAAAACCTTGTTTTGGGTAGAGATGATTTGATCTAAGGGGTTAGATCAAATGGAACTAATAATCAACACAACAACACTTTACTCAGTGATCAATAACTTGATCTTATTAAAGATCACAACATGATGTTCCTTGCCATAACCTATGAACATCCATTTAATTGGAAATCAAGTAATAATAATTGGAGAAAACTATTCTTCACCTATCTTCCCCATGTCTTAAACTAATCCATGCACTTATCATAAACCATATGATATTCATTCTACCTTAATCTTGGAAACAAAACAAGGAGATCCAACTAAAGAATATAATTCTTCTCTATTCCAAATTATTATACAACAAACCTAGAGAGGTGAGAGTTCTATTCTATTTAAGGAAGCAATGACAAACCTTGAGACAAATCTTGAATATAAATATCCATACGATCACAACATTATCTTCAAGAGGAACCCTAGAGTATTATTCAAGCCTTCCCAAATGAGAGAGACCATTTACTCTAAACCTAGCTTTACCTATTAATGAACAAAGGATAACCTTTGAACTAAAGTATTAGGTTGTAAACCATTTCCCTTGGAGTGGTGAGATAATCTAATATCACATGGAATAATACCATATCCATGAATTGATAAAGTAAGGAGGAGATTAACTCAATCAAGATAGCCAAGTGGAGTTTTAGACTTAATACCTATTGAGATATTGTGAGTACACCATAAACCCTAGAATAACTATTCCTGTATGAGAGAACTCAAGCTATGGTGTTATTCTCAAGATAGTTGAATCAACACTTAAATTTGTGAGAAGGACCCATTCCATATATCCAGATGATTATGTCATCATACCTTGGAAAGAACTCTAACATAATATCTCTGGCATTCTCCTGGGATATAAATTATTGGGGCAACCATAACCATGTCCATTCAAGAAATTATAAAATAAGTTCTATACCTTAATTGATCAAGACAATACTTAATCTTGGGAGTGAGAAACCTAATTCTTGAGAGATAACTTAGGAAGCCAAACCTTGATCATTATAAATTGAGTGATGATCATAAACCCTAAGAACTTGAGGTAGAGATATTAAGAACAAGATGATCATGCCTAATCCATGATCATGCTCTTGAGGTATTGAGGATAAAACCTAAAAGGATAAGTAGATATCCTTCACCACATGAAATCATAGGGAGGTAATTAATAAGCAACCCTAAGCTTATATCCCAACCTTTACTTATGAACCACTTGGGGATCACAAGTAGAATCCTAGCACATCTATATTTCATTCATTTCCCAATTAAAGAACCTAAGAAAATCTTAGATTCAAACTCCAGACTTAATATGGTGAGAAACCATCCATCCATATGACCAAAGTTAACTATAAAAAGAAACATAACTACTTTAGTTACTTTAATGATTAATTGAGGAAAATAATAGAAGTTAATTGGTAGATGATAAAACCAATTCTCAAATCCTTAGTAATTAGGGAAGCACATAAGATATGAAGCAAGTAACCATATTACCATGGTTAGGGGAGATTAAACCCTAGCCAATGCACTATGGTGTCATCCCATATCTCAACCTAGTTTGTAGATCACTTGGGTAAGCACAACTAAAACCCAATGAAGCCATATTTGAGTTTCAAACCATGTGTCAACAAGCACATAGAATTAGAAACCTAGCATTGTACTCTCATGCTTAATTATTGAACATAAGAGACATCTAATACTAAGTCCTATAGCTAAAACCACAAGTGGTGATCAACCACTTATCATTATAAAACAAGACCAACCCATGATGAGAGTAATATCTACTCTATGTAATTCAAGGTGCTATTAAATATAATTCTAATGCTACTTTTGAAATATGGTTATAATAAAACCCACAAAACCTTAACAAGCAAGTGCGCACATAAAGTTATGTGCAAGTGACAACATTCCCAAATAAGAGGTCAAATCCTTAGGCACATTTTAGTACATGAAATCATGCCATTAAAGCCACCTTCTTATTTGCAATTCAATAATAAATATTACCATGAAATTGTTTCTTGCAAAGTAATAACCAATAAAACTCTACCTATCATCAAATAAGAACTATATCATTTGGAAACTACTTTGAATCCTTCCAAGATGATATTCACATTCATGTCATGTGGGTACTTAATTCCAAGCCAAATAGTACTTAATCAACAAATGTTCTAGGAACCATATTAAAAATTTCTTAATACACCACAACAATCTTTTAAGTGCTTTGAATGTATTCTAGCAGTAATTCAAACAAGCACATCCTACAAAAGAGATTGAATTCAAAACTGAATTTAAATAAGCAAATACAAAACAGAAAAAGAAAACAGAAAAGAAAATAAGAAAAAGAGGAGGCTTACCTCTCGGGCCACCCCAGCCCAGCAGCAGCATGCAGAGCAGCCCAGCACCACGGCCCAAGCACCAGCCCAACAACAGCCCATACCCCTTCGTTGAAATATCAACGAGAGGGGGATCGTCCTTATGTTGGAGATATGCCCAAGAGGCAATAATAAAATGGTTATTATAATATATCTTTGTGTTTATGATAATGTTTACATACCATGTTATAATTGTATTAACCGAAACATTGATACATGTGTGTTATGTGAACAACAAGGAGTCCCTAGTAAGCCTCTTGTATAACTAGCTTGTTGATTAATAGATGATCATGGTTTCGTGATCATGAACATTGGATGTTATTAATAACAAAGGTTATGTCATCTATTATATACTAAAAGCAAAATAAGGGTCTTTAATAGAGCCACCACATTAATCCACATCATCTAAATTAACGTTGATAGTTAGATCTAAAATATATGGCTGGGATTTTATGAAATATTAGTAGTCACGTAACATGTTTGACATGATTTATGTACCGCAACTTAGATAGAACGTGACGTGATAGCATAAAAAGAAAAACTGCCTTACAACGTCCGTTTAAAACGCAGCCAACACTGCTTTATGTAACGTAACTTGGCTGGACTGTAGCTACAAGAAAAAAAAAATAGTTGGGTTGTCCGTTTAAAAACAGCCAAGACTTATTTTCACGTCCAAAACCCGTCCTCCCTATTTTGGATAGAGCGTGGTTGCTGTAAATAAATTGGAAAGGATCTGCACTGCACTGGGTCCGTAATTAAACGATCAATGCTGCCTCCAATAAAAATAACCACGCATGTTGCTCAATAGAAGAAAAAAACGTGCAAGTTAGCTACCTTGACAGATCATGATATTGTAGTTGTACAAACAGAAAAAAAACCAAACCGGCTCACCGTGGTGGTACTACGTGAAAACTAAAGGCGTGGAAAACAACCCAATCTAGACCTTTCTAAACTAGCTAGCTACAATAGATGAATTGTGGGTAGTTGCAAAAAAAAGTATAACGTGTAAACTAATCAGTAGGTACATTCTCCGTTTTCATTTACCCTGTAATTATGAATTTAGTTAAATACAAAATTTGTGAAGTCTGAGAAAAGATGTAGCAACAAATATCAACTTTATAATAGCAAATTCATATATCTGAAGATAAATTTTATTATGACTGTAATCATAATGATTATGTATTTTGAATTTTGGTTTTTACTAAAATATATGGCTGGGATTTTATGAAATATTAGTAGTCACGTAACATGTTTGACACGATTTATGTACCACAACTTAGATAGAACATGACGTGATAGCATAAAAAGAAAAACTACCATGCAAAACAACCCAATCGAAACCTTCCTAAACTAGCTAGCTACATAGATGAATTGTGGGTAGTTGCAAAAAATAAGTATAACGTGTAAACTAATCAGTAGGTACATTCTCCGTTTTCATTTACCCTGTAATGATGAATTTAGTTAAATACAAAATTTGTGAAGTCTGAGAAAAGATGTAGCAACAAATATCAACTTTATAATAGCAAATTCATATATTTGAAAATATTTTATTATGACTGTAATCATAATGATTATGTATTTTAAGTTTTGGTTTTTTATGTATGTGGTTAAACTTGATGAATTTTAATTTTTACTAAAACCAAAACATAGGGTAATTTTAAATGCATGGAGTAGAGATTGTGCTCCGAAAAGTCGCTCCCGTCAATTTACCACTTCTATCATTTCTTGCGACGGTAAAAACCGGCCGCGGGCATTGTTACATGCATGTCAGCGAGCAATCGTGAACACTGCCATACTAATTGGAAGAGATATATGATTGGATAAAAAATGTGTAACTAGGATCTAGCGAATCAGAATAGTTGATAGTCATATCTAAAAAATAATAATTAATACTCCCTCCGTCCGGATTAAATTGACGTGAGTTGTACAGAGGAAATAGCCTACACACGTACATTCTTGGCATCGATTAATAAAGAACAGAGGTAGTAGTTATATAAATGTGTAGTTCCGTATGACACAGACTGGAGTAAGTATTGAAAATTAATGCGAACTATCCGATGTATCTTCACTACAATAAACCACGACTAATTGATATTAGTAGCATTGAATGATATCATGCGAGAAACTATTACCTAGACATAAACATACATATTTTCCTATGTCTAAATTGATCTAAAATCAACAAGTATAATTTATGTTTTGACCTCACAATAGAGTAACATCAAATAAAAACTACATTCATTTATTTGTACTTATTGAATAAATTCAGATATGAAATACATGTGTGGTCATCCGTACATTTGTTTTTAATGTAACATTAATCATTTTCCTACATTAAAAATGATTAAATATATTTTGCATACAAATGATATTTTATCAAGAAAAATATTCATGTTGGCTAGAACCATGTAAATTATAATCACATAACACTCCAAGTTTCTATAGAACAATAAAAGTGTATTATATATACATTTCCAAATGACGCCCTCGCATTTGCGAGGACCACTGTGCTAGTTATATGAATGATGTAATGGACACACCCAATTAAGCGTAGCATAAGATCACGTCATTAATTTATTTGCTATAAGCTTTCGATACATAGTTACCTAGTCCTTTCAACCATGAGATCATGTAAATCACTTATACCGGAAAGGTACTTTGATTACATCAAAGGCCACTGCGTAAATGGGTGGTTATAAAGGTGGGATTAAGTATCCGGAAAGTATGAGTTGAGGCATATGGATCAACAGTGAGATTTGTCCATCCCGATGACGGATAGATATACTCTGGGCCCTCTCGGTGGAATGTCGTCTAATAGCTTGCAAGCATATGAATGGTTCATAAGAGACCACATACCACGGTACGAGTAAAGAGTACTTGTCATGAGACGAGGTTGAACGAGGTATAGAGATACCGATGATCAAACCTCGGACAAGTAAAATATCGCGTGACCAAAGGGAATCGGTATCGTATGTAAATGGTTCAGTCGATCACTAAAGTCATCGTTGAATATATGGGAGCCATTATGGATCTCCATATCCCACTATTGGTTATTGGTCGGAGAGAAGTCTCAACCATGTCTACATAGTTCGCGAACCGTAGGGTGACACACTTAAGGTTTGATGTCGTTTAAGTAGATATGGAATGGAGTTCGAAGTTTTTTCGGAATCTCGGATGGGATCCAGGACATCACGAGGAGTTCCGGAATGGTCCGGAGAATAAGATTCATATATAGGAAGTCATTTCTAGGTTTGAAAATGATCCGGTATTTTTCCAGGAAGGTTCGAGAAGGTTCTAGAAGAGTCCGGAAGAAATCGGCATGGAAGGTGGAGTCCCAGAGGGACTCCACCCACCTTGGCCGGCCAGCCTAAGGGAGGAGGAGTCCCAAGTGAAATCCTCCCCATGGTGGCCGGCCACCCCACCAAGGAAAGGGGGGAGTCCCACTCCCCCTAGGTTTGGTCATATGGAAGGTTTATGTTGGGGTCTTATTCGGAGACTTTTGACCTAATCCTTGGGGCTTCCACCTATATATAGAGGGGAGGAGAGGGGCTGGCCGGCCACATCAAGGCCACATCAAGACCACCATGGCCGCACCCCCTCAAGGCTGCCCTAGCCGGCGCCCCCTCTCCCAAACCCTAGCGGTTCCCTCCTACCTCTCTCTCCCACATAGCTTAGGCGAAGCTCTGTCGGAGATCTCCACCACCACCGCCACCACGCCGTCGTGCTGCCGGGATTCCGAGGAGGATCTACTACTTCCGCTGCCCGCTGGAACAGGGAGAAGGACGTCGTCATCAACATCGAACGTGTGACCGAGTACGGAGGTGCTGCCCGATTGTGGCACCGTCAAGATCTTCTATGCGCTTTTGAAAGCGGCAAGTGATCGTATACCGCAGCAACGAGAGCCTCCTCTTGTAGGCTTTGGAAATCTTCAAGGGTTAGTCTCGTTCATCCCCTCGTTGCTCCCATCTTCTAGATTGCATCTTGGCTTGGATTGCGTTCTCGCGGTAGAATTTTTTTTGTTTTCTATGCTACGAATCCCTACACCTCATCCTCTCCTTCGGCATGGAGGACAACACGACGACGTGCTCTCCTTCTCCCTCTCGCTGGCACCTTCTCCTCGTCCGAAGGCGTGACAAGGTGCTCTCCAACGCCGTATAAAGCCCAGCAACAAACACTGAACCGAGTTCCTCCCCTCTCTGCTCAATTTCTCTCCATGTCGAAACCCTAGCCCCACGGACTCCGGCCATCGCCGTCGACAGAGACCACCCCGAGCCTTGCCGTGACCACCATCGGAATCGCTGGCCTCGACTTGCTCTTCCTGCCAGAGGAATCGAGCCGCCACGCGCTAAATCGACGCCGTCGAGTTCGTCTTCCCTGACGCCGGGACTGACAAATTCCGGCGATGTCGACCCCCTCTCGCCTCGCCGACAAGCCTGTCGTGATCGCGGTGAGTTCCTGGTTCGCCTGAGCATCGTAGCTCTTTCCCTAGCATCCTCTAGCAAGCCCTTCACCGTAGGCCCGTGACCACCGCCGCAGACCATCGCCGCCGGCCAAGCTCCGACGACCATCTGGTGGCGGCGCGACCACCATTAGCATCGCCTTGTCGCCCTCTTTCCAACGTACCTACGCACGTCCCCGCGGGAAACCGGCAACGTCGGTGACCATCGTCACCGATCGCCGGCCACCGTGAGCCTTGCCACGTCGGCGCTGCGTGGCAGGTGACGTGGACCTAGCCCCACCAGTCAGGGACTGTGTGGGTAGGCTGACCGTGTAGCTTTAGTAAATTCGCGTTTAAATTTAAAGTTCATTAATATCTGAAACTTTGCAGATTTATAGAAAATTCGTTATAACTCAGAAAAATATAAATAAGATATCAAAATTCCTAGAAAAGTAAACTCTATCCAATAAAAATATAATATGAATTTTTTATTTTTAATAAAAATTCAATTATTTAATACTTGTTAATTAAGCCTTTTCTTTTAATTCAAAATGCAATTAAAATTCAATAATTAGGAAAACTTTCCAAATTAAATAAAAACCAGTAAGGTAAATAAAGAACATTAAAATTAAGTTTCTTTATTTGGAACTTATTAAATCATTATTAGAGAGATTTAAACCCTGATTAATAATTACCCTAATTATTATAAATCTTTAAAAATAATAAAATGCCAAATCCAATATTATTTTTATTTGAAAGTTATTAATAACTTTAACTTTGCAAACAAGTTATTAATTAAGAATTATAGGGTAATTAGCAAACCCTAGTACCATAAGAAAGAAAACTAGAATCTCATCATTTCATGTGAAACCCAAAACCCTAATTCAATTAGGAACCCTAGTTCCATTATTACATGTGAACCCTAAATTGCTTCTAAACCTAAACCTAGGTTAGAACATGTGATCATGATAATTTGAATTCATTCATAGCTCCATAGTAGCAACTAAACAATTGCCAAGTCTTCATAAAATAATAGAGACCCATCTCTAATACATTGGTATTACATGTGTTCATGCTTAGCTGATCAAATAGGACCAACCCTAGTTTCTATCTTCTGAGACACCAAACTTAGTTATCCATGCTTAGCATCACACCAATGTGATGAACCTCAGGAGCAACTATGCCAAATCTTGAACATTACCTAACCATGTTCCACTAAACCCTACCAGTGTTGGATACTTTTCAACCATCCTATTTAGGAGTCAATTATTCCTTATTTAATAAAACCAACAGTAAACCTAGACCACTTCAACCCTAATTGATATACTTCTTATTATTTAAGAAGTATGTTCTTCAAAAGTTATTCTTTTGAAGTAAATAAATAATCATCATCAACCCTACCTAACAGGACCTATTAACTCTAGCTAGTTATCACCAACAAAATGAATCAATCCTGAAAGCAACCTTGTATGAATAATTGCTTAGGATGCCTAGGCTTAACTCAACCTTACAAGCCCTAGGTGTTGATGAATCCAACTTTGTTGGGATCCATCTACTCCTTACCCTAGAAACGAGTTGGAACCCATAATAAACCATAGAACTCCACAACCCTGATTATTATACTTGTTCTTTATTAAAGAACATGTTCTTCAAAAGTTATTCTTTTGAAATATATAATAAGTAATCATCAACCATGCACTATAGGACTTAAAATTGACAACTGCTCGTTACTTATGATATAACTACTATTCCTTGGTGTGTATGATTGTTACTATGCATTTTCCCATTTGCTTATGATTCTAAAACCACACAACCCTTAATAAGAACCTTGTTTGTGACTCACTCTAAAAGTGCAACAAACCCTGAACAAATCATTACCACTCACTAATCCTAAATCATCGGGGTTAGATCACGCTTAGAGCGATTGCATCTTATACTTATGCATTATTGCATCCTTGCCAATCTTTTAAACATCGTCCTTACCGGACGATGATGCTATTTCAGAATTTGGAGTTATTGCGTATCGAAGACCTTGCCTGCATAATCTTGCTGTCAAGAAAGGCAAGTTCATCACTTTCTCATGTCATTTGAGTATCTTTATCAAATTACTTGCAAAGTACTATGATTATCATTATTGCATAAAAACCAAAACCACTATTTTCATAACTATGAATATGACTATGTGGTTGGCAATGGAACCATGGATTGTGTTGATATGGTGGAGGTTCCATTGCAAGGGTTTATATCCATCTAGGATTAACAACAAATGTCGT
The DNA here is from genome assembly GCF_022539505.1 of Lolium rigidum. Taxonomy (NCBI): domain Eukaryota; kingdom Viridiplantae; phylum Streptophyta; class Magnoliopsida; order Poales; family Poaceae; genus Lolium; species Lolium rigidum. The sequence goes on from NC_061514.1 coordinate 158,893,670, forward strand.
CCAGTGATTCTTGTGCCGTAATACCCGTGTTAACCATAAGATCCGGAGTGGGACAGAGTAGTCAAAAGTGTTTCCACCTCTCGTTCATCAACGGATGCTCATTACTGGGTGCACTTGATCTCGAGAGACAAGATGCAGGGGCGGAACCCGTAGAAGTCCCCACGGTAATGAGGTCTATGATGGGTTGCAACTGCCGGCGTAGGAATGTATGGTAGAGCCATGCATTGTTGTCGTGGTCGGGGCCCATCCTTAATTGGTGTAAGTGAACCGGTGTGGACCCAGGGTCGGAGATTGCAACAAAGGGTGGGTGTTCGAGGTAGCGGAGGAACATGATTGGCTAGACCTTATACCGGGCCTCACACCAAAGGAAGTGTGGACGGGAAGATCACCCGGTTGGCACCAAGGTTAAGATCTCTTATGGGTAAAACAACACACCTCTGCAGAGTGTAATGAATCGTGACCTGTCACTCCCTGTTCCGGGATATGGAACTGCGAACGCTGCCGGAAAGGAACTCCATGAAGTTCTAGTAAACCGGTGAAGGCCGACGGACATAGTTCTTCCGAATAAAAGCAACCTTTTGAAGAAATGGTTATGAAAACCTGCATTGGTATTAGACTTTCCGGTCTAATGCCGTAGCTAGTGCATTAAACACCTCTTTCCTATAATGAACTTGTTGAGTACGCTCGTACTCATCCCACTCTTAAATCCCCTGCTTAGATATGGAGGCCACGATGGAGGATCTACAGTGCAACTCGAAGGCCGAGGAGTCAACAACTACTTCAAGAGACAGGACCCTGTCAGAGGAATCAGATATCACATCCAACAAGGGAAAAACTTAGTTTAGCCATAGAAGGGAACTAGCTTGCTAAATCTAGCTCCTATTTAGCTAGAATCTATTCATAGCCTCTATAACTAGTTAAATACTCTACAAATAGAGTTCGTGATAGGACTAGACTACGAGTCATTCTTATGGAGTTATCTGCAGTTTTACCTCATTGTAAAGTAGGAGGCTGTGATGATCTTATGTACCAGAGTCCGTGTGTAATTCTATAGACATGCCTTGGACCCGCATATGTTTCTGTTGTACCACTCTGAGCGATATAATACTAGTGGAACGGTGTTTCATTGGTGTTATATCAGACTTGCATACTACACCATGCAGTGGTATGCCGGGTCACCACAATAATCTACAAGAGATCACAATCATAGCTTATACCAAGTACTACATGATGCACACACTGTCAACATTACATGATGGAGGAGGAATAGACTACTTTAATAACATCACCAGAGTAGCACATAGATGATATTCAACTAGATCACAAAGAGAGAGATGAACCACATAGCTACGGTAGAGCCCTCAGCCCCAGGGGAGAACTACTCCCTCCTCATCATAGGAGACATCGATGGCGATGAAGATGGCGGTGGTGTCGATGGAGATGACTCCGGGGGCAATTCCCCGTCCCGGCAGGGTGCCGGAACAGAGACTTCTGTCCCCCGAATTGGAGTTTCGCGATGGCGGCGGCTCTGGAAGGTTTTCTGGTGTTTCTTCAATCTGTGTCGATGTTTTAGGTCAGGGAGCTTTAAATAGGCGAAGAGGCGGAGTCGGAGGGGCCACGGGGCCACCTCACACTAGGGGGGCGCCCCCCCCTGGGCCGCGTCGCCATGGAGTGTGGGGGCCCTGGGCCTCCCCTCTGGTCCCTCTCCGGTGTTCCGGAAGCTTCCGGGAAAAATAAGATATTGGGCGTTGATTTCGTCCGATTCCGAGAATATTTCCTTTCTAGGATTTCTGAAACCAAAAACAGCAGAAAACAACAACTGGCCCTTCGGCATCTCGTCACATCAAAACGATATAAAGTGTGAACAAAACATGTAGGTATTATCATAAAACTAGCATGGAACATTAGAAATTATAGATACGTTTGAGACGTATCAAGCATCCCCAAGCTTAGTTCCTACTCGCCCTCGAGTAGGTAAACGATAACAAAGATAATTTCTTAAGTGACATGCTATCATAATCTTGATCATACTATTGTAAAGCATATGAGATGAATGCAGCGATTCAAAGCAATGGTAAAGACAATGAGTAAACAACTGAATCATATAGCAAAGACTTTTCATGAATAATACTTTCAAGACAAGTATCAATAAGACTTGCATAAGAGTTAACTCATAAAGCAATAAATTCAAAGTAAAGGCATTGAAGCAACACAAAGGATGATTAAGTTTCAGCAATTGCTTTCAACTTGTAACATGTATATCTCATGGATAGTTGTCAACACAAAGTAATATAACAAGTGCAATAAGTAAACATGTAAGAATCAATGCACACAGTTCATACAAGTGTTTGCTTCTAAGATAGAAAGAAGTAGGTAAAATGACTCAGCATAAAAGTAGAAGAATGGCCCTTCGCAGAGGGAAGCATGGATTACTATATTTGTGCTAGAGCTTTTATTTTAAAAATATAGAAACAATTTTGTCAACGGTAGTAATAAAGCATATGTGTTATGTATAAGATATCCTATAAGTTGCAAGCCTCATGCATAGATTACCAATAGTGCTCGCACCTTGTCCTAATTAGCTTGGATTAACATGGATTATCATTGCATAGCATATGTTTCAACCAAGTGTCAAAAGGGGTACCTCTATGCCGCCTGTACAAAGGTCTAAGGAGAAAGCTCGCATTGGATTTCTCGCTTTTGGTTATTCTCAACTTAGACATCCATACCGGGACAACATAGACAACGAGATAATGGACTCCTCTTTAATGCATAAGCATTCAACAACGAGTTAATATTCTCATAAGAGATTGAGGATTAATTGTCCAAACTGAAACTTCCACCATGGATCATGGCTTTAGTTAGCGGCCCAATGTTCTTCTCTAACAATATGCATACTCAAACCATATGATCATGAAAATCGCCCTTACTTCAGACAAGACGAACATGCATAGCAACTCACATGATATTCAACAAAGTTAAAAGTTGATGGCGTCCCAGAAACATGGTTACCGCTCAACAAGCAACTTATTAAGAAATAAGACACATAAGTACATATTCTTCACCACAATAGTTTTTAAGGCTATTTTCCCATGAGCTATATATTGCAAAGACAAAGAATAGAATTTTTAAAGGTAGCACTCAAGTAATGTACTTTGGAATGGCAGAGAAATACCATGTAGTAGGTAGGTATGGTGGACACAAATGGCATAGTATTTGACTCAAGGATTTGGATGCACGAGAAGAATTCCTCTCAATACAAGGCTAGGATAGCAAGGTTGTTTGAAGCAAACTCAAGTATAAAATGGTGCAGCAAGACTCACATATGAACATATTGTAAGTATTATAAGACTTTACATCGTCTCCTTGTTGTTCAAACACCTCAACCAGAAAATATCTAGACTCTAGAGATCAATCATGCAAACCAAATTTTAACAAGCTCTATGGTAGTTCTTCATTAATAGGTGCAAAGTACATGATGCAAGAGCTTAAACATGATCTATTGAGCAAAACAATTGCCATGTATCAAATTATTCAAGACATTATACCAATTACCACATGCAGCATTTTCTGTTTCCAACCATATAACAATTAACGAAGCAGTTCAACCTTCGCCATGAACATTAAGAATAAAGCTAAAAACACATGTGTTCATATGCAACATCGGAGCGTGTCTCTCTCCCACACAAGCATGAATTTATTCAGAGAATGAAAATAACAAAACGAAAATAAAAGCACACATACGCTCCAAGTAAAGCACATAAGATGTGACGGAATAAAAATATAGTTTCACTAGAGGTGACCTGATAAGTTGTCGATGAAGAAGGGGATGCCTTGGCCATCCCCAAGCTTAGATGCTTGAGTCTTCTTGAAATATGCAGGGATGAACCACGGGGACATCCCCAAGCTTAGACTTTTCACTCTTCTTGATCATATTGTATCATCCTCCTCTCTTGACCCTTGAAAACTTCCTCCACACCAAACTCAAAACAAACTCATTAGAGGGTTAGTGCATAATCAAAAATTCACATATTCAGTGGTGACACAATCATTCTTAACACTTCTGGACATTGCACAAAGCTACTGGAAGTTAATGGAACAAAGAAATCCATCCAACATAGCAAAACAGACAATGCGAAATAAAAGGCAGAATCTGTCAAAACAGAACAGTCCGTAAAGACGAATTTTTTAAAGGCACCAGACTTGCTCAGATGAAAATGATCAAATTGAATGAAAGTTGCGTACATATCTGAGGATCACTCACGTAAATTGGCAGATTTTTCTGAGTTACCTACAGATAACCCTGCCCAAATTCGTGACAGCAAGAAATTTGTTTCTGCGCAGTAATCCAAATCTAGTATGAACCTTACTATCAAAGACTTTACTCGGCACAACAATGCAATAAAATGAAGATAAGGAGAGGTTGCTACAGTAGTAACAACTTCCAAGACACAAATATAAAACAAAATTGCTGTAGTAAAATAAAAACATGGGTTATCTCCCAAGAAGTGCTTTCTTTATAGCCATTAAGATGGGCTCAGCAGTTTTAATGATGCACTCCCAAGAAATAAGAGTTGAAGCAAAAGAGAGCATCAAGAAGAAAATTCAAAACAAATTTAAGCCTAACCCACTTCCTATGAAAAGGAATCTTGTAAATAAACAAGTCATGTAGGCATAATGCAACAAGCATATGAAAACTAGACAAGCGCAACTTCGAGATTTTCAGCATATAGAGAGGTGTTTTAGTACCATGAAAATTTCTACAACCATATTTTCCTCTCTCATAATGATTTTCAGTAGCATCATGAACAAACTCAACAATATAACTATCAAATGAAACATTCTTATCATGAGTCTCATGCATAAAATTATTACTACTCCCAACATAAGCATAGTCATTCTTATTAATTGTAGTGGGAGCAAATTCAACAAAGTAGCTATCATTATTATTCTCATCATCAAATATAGAGGCATATTGTAATCATAATTAAACTTATCCTCCATAGTAGGCGGCACCAGAAGACCACTATCATTATAATCATCATAAATAGGAGGCAAAGTATCATCAAAGAAAAATTTCTCCTCAATGCTTGGGGGACTAAAAATATCATGCTCATCAAAACCAGCTTCCCCAAGCTTAGAACTTTCTATATCATTATCAACAATGATGTTCAAAGCGTTCATACTAATATTACTACTAGCATGCAAATAAGGTTCCATATAGGTTTTTTAATTTTCGCATCAAACAATCCATGTCTTAACTCAGGAAATAGAATAAGAAGCTCATTGTTTTCCATTATGCCTAACTAGTGTTTAACAAGAAACAAAAAGATGCAATTGCAGGATCTAAAGGAAATAGCTTCGAACACTCACACACCAGCAACAAGACTAGGAGATAGCTTAGTAGTCGGAGAATGTGAATACCTTTTACCTTACCTCCCCTGCAACGGCGTCAGAAAATAGCTTGATGTCTACGCACACTCCTTTTCCTGTAGATAGTGTTGGGCCTCCAAGAGCAGAGGTTTGTAGAACAGCAACAAGTTTTCCCTTAAGTGGATCACCCAAGGTTTATCTAACTCAGGGAGGAAGAGGTCAAAGATATCCCTCTCAAGCAACCCTGCAATCACGATACAAGAAGTCTCTTGTGTCCCCAACACACTTAATACACTTGTCAGATGTATAGGTGCACTAGTTCGGCGAAGAGATAGTGAAATACAAGTAATATGGATGGATATGAGTGGTAATAGCAATCTGAATAAAATATGGCAGCGAGTAAACATGCAATGTAACGTAAGTAAACGGAGATTCGATGTTTGGAAACAAGGCCTAGGGATCATACTTTCACTAGTGGACACTCTCAACATTGATCACATAATAAAACCACTCTACACTCTCTTGTTGGATGACAAACACCATTAATTGTGTAGGGCTACAAGAGCACCTCAATGCCGGAGTTAACAAGCTCCACAACATTCGATGTTCATATTTAAATAACCTTAGAGTGCATGATAGACCATTGCAATTTAGACCGAGTACTAACATAGCATACACACTGTCAACAATAGCTATGAAAGGGGGAATAGATTGCATCAATACCATCATAGTAATAATTAACTTCATAATCTACAAGAGATCACAATCATAGCTTATACCAAGTACTACATGATGCACACACTGTCTACATTACATCATGGAGGAGGAATAGACTGCTTTAATAACATCACCAGAGTAGCACATAGATGATATTCAACTAGATCACAAAGAGAGAGATGAACCACATAGCTACGGTAGAGCCCTCAGCCCCAGGGGAGAACTACTCCCTCCTCATCATAGGAGACATCGATGGCGATGAAGATGGCGGTGGTGTCGATGGAGATGACTCCGGGGGCAATTCCCCGTCCCGGCAGGGTGCCGGAACGAGACTTCGTCCCCGAATTGGAGTTTCGCGATGGCGGCGGCTCTGGAAGGTTTTCTGGTGTTTCGTCAATCCGTGTCGATGTTTTAGGTCAGGGAGCTTTAAATAGGCGAAGAGGCGGAGTCGGAGGGGCCACGGGGCCACCTCACACTAGGGGGGCGCGCCCCCCTGGGCCGCGCCGCCATGGCGTGTGGGGGCCCTGGGCCTCCCCTCTGGTCCCTCTCCGGTGTTCCGGAAGCTTCCGGGAAAAATAAGATATTGGGCGTTGATTTCGTCCGATTCCGAGAATATTTCCTTGCTAGGATTTCTGAAACCAAAAATAGCAGAAAACAGCAACTGGCCCTTCGGCATCTCGTCAATAGGTTAGTTCCGGAAAACGCATCAAAATGATATAAAGTGTGAACAAAACATGTAGGTATTGTCATAAAACTAGCATGAAACATCAGAAATTATAGATATGTTTGAGACGTATCAGCCACGAAGGCTCACCCTATTCTGCGGAGCCTATCCCACGAAGGAATAGCTCACTCACTTCTGGTAGACTTTGAGGTAGCCTCCAAACCTTCATAATCTTGTCCGGAGCAAATCCACAGCCCGGATGCTTCCGGACCACTCTTGCCCACCTAGGGTTTCCAAGGAACCCTAGAGAGCAAGCTTCTTGATGAATACAAGGGGGAATGAGATTTGGCTTGGTAGAACAAGTAGATCGGGTCCTCCTCTATTGATTCCCGGAGGGATTTGAGTTTGGGTGGAGGAGGAGGGAGATCTGAGGCTTTTGGTGTTTCTAGCAATGGAGTATGAGAGAGAGAGCTCAAGAATAGCTTGTAGTGTAGTGCCTAATTATTCAGAGGTAGGAGAAGGGCTATTTATAGTGTCACTTGAAATATGGCCGTTGCTCACTTGACACATCAGCTTTCTCCCGAGAAACCCGGTCAACCGGACCACAGACCGGAGAGTCCGGTGCAGGGGCCGGTCGGACCGGACCAGGGACCGGACCCGCCGGTCGAAACCGGGCGGCAGGCCGGACCACGACCGGACCTTGAAAATGTCGCTCAGTACTCCCTCCGGTTGCAGTCAGCGCAGAGCTCGGTTGGCGCCGGGGCGCCCGGTCGAGAGCCCGGTCAGACCGGGCCAGGGACCGGACCCGCCGGTCTAAACCGGACGGCAGACCGGACCCCGACCGGGGGCAACTCCGTGTCTTCCAGTAGCCCATCCGGTTGGCATCAGCGCAGGAGCCGGTCGGCGCCGGAGCGCCCGGCCGTGCGCCCGGTCGACCGGGCGGCAGGCCGGAGCCAGTCTGGCGCACGGTCCGGTCAAACCGGGCCTAAGACCGGATTCCTGCTGTAGACCCTTTTTGATTGTTGTCGAAGTGGGGGGGTCTCCTTTAGCCTTCTTGTTCGTTTGATACACCATTTATGCCTCTTTGGCTAATACCTGAGATTATCCTTATAAACATGTATTAGGCCAAATACTTTAGCACGGTGTCATTGTTACCAAAATAATGGATAAGGGTAAAATACCCTTACACTGTTCAATGCTTCAATATTATCTATACATAACATATTATAGAAAATTTAGTGCCGAAAATTAGAATTTACAAAAATTAAGCCGATAAATGGCCGACCGATAAAATCGATTAATCGTCCGATTAGCGATTAATCTCTATTTTGAGGCTGTCCGATAAGTTAGCGATTCACGATTTCTTGAACATAACATGGCCTCGGCAAGCGTGCAGCTGGTCTCCTCGGGCTTCTTCACCGCCTGGCTTCTACTTTGCTTCCCCAGTCGCCAGGCCCGGCCTCCACCCCTTCGTCCGGCGCCGTGGGAACCCCGATTTCCACGTTGTCGACAAGAGGGGCTAGTACATCCCATCTCGCAAAATATACAAGCTTGGCATCATTTTTCATCAAAAATATCTACTCCCAAAATATACAACATCATCATGGTGTTCATCAACACCACAAAAAGCACCCCATGCCGAGGCTCCTCCAAGGTAATACTTTCTTAGGAAGGAAGTAAACCGGCTCATCATGCTCTCAGGGATGAAATCAATAAATTAGTTAGTTAGTTCTTGTTCATGTGCTAGTTTACGACCTAGCGAATGAACTAAAAGAAGTGTTACATTGTCCAACTTTGATGCGGGCAAAGTAGACATCATCCTCTATCATCTAGCGCACATCCTCAATCTTTTGAACTTGTGGGCATGAACCCACCTTGCTCTCCAATTATTGGATGGTTGTAGATCATGAAGGGGCCGACTTCACGCCCACAAAACTTGAGAACGGCCTCTGCAATAGGGTTAAGTTCCTTTAGTCTAAATCTCTTATCTATTGGGACCCCATTTTTTATGAACTTACACATACTTTTTAGGATGAAGGTGGATAGAGCAGTTATCCATGTCATGATGTTGTTCTTCTGAATTGGCGGTAGCTATCAGGAACCGACATATATCGTAGTGGCACCGCCGGCAGCACTATGTTCACCGACATATTAGGCGAGTTATCCTTGTCCTACATCAGAAATCAAAGTGTCGTAGTACAAAAACAATGTTAACCAATCATCTTCTACCATTCTAGAGAGCTATGTGAATGAGAATAATGGGAGATTGTGAAGCTTGCTAGCTGCCCTTCGTTGCATGATGACATGCATAAGCTCAAAGCTGGTATAAGGAGCAGAATTACACATTGTAAAACATCATTCTTGTACCAACAATTGCGTTTATACATGGACTACACAATAAATAAGATCACACGACGCATCCAACACATGTCCAAAATATTGTTCTACCTCTTCCCCAAGCTAGATAATGAAACTAGACTTGCTAATTAAATCAACTATATATAAGGCCATCAGATCTAAGCTAACAAATCTATACTAGCAGATCTAAGCAACCAAAGCTAACAGATCTCAGCTACCGTTTGTAAAGTTCATTATTACTCACAATAAATTGACTCTCGAACGAGGAAGGCGACATGTCGGCAAAGTGGTCGAAGATGACCCGCGGCGGCGAAGCTCCACCGGCCGGAGAACATGGCGTCGCTTACCTGCTCATCGGTGAAGAAACTTTCCTAGACGAAGAGCTCAAATGAGGAAAATGGTGGCGCGGGTTTTGGCGGTAAGGTGGAGTGGTGTAAATAGGCGACGCAATTCGGCGGGAGGTGACCATATTCTTCCCGCGAGATTCTCGCGGATGCATGCGAGCTCCCGTCATCCCTCCCTCGCACGAGCTCGACGCAAAATTTTCCCAGCAGGCGCGAGAATAGTTTTGCTCGCTAGAGCGGCCGAATCGAGTGTGCCTCCTCATACAAGCTCTAAGTTGCTTTAAGATGTGTGTGATGCAAGGATTTTTTTCGCGTGGGCAACCAAACAAAAAAATCTTCTTCCTAGATGCGAGAAATTACTTCGCGAAGAACCAAACACACATGGTTAAAAGCATGTAAATGCGACCAGGAAAAGCATGTCAAAATGTTCATGAGTAAGTAAGGATGATCGGACTATTTGTAAATCTTTAGAAGTGAAGTTTTTTGCAAATGGAGGGAGTATGTTCAATAAAAAAATCAAGGGATTTCTATTTTCGTGCCCCTGCTTCATTAGTTGTACTCAGTTTTTCCCAGCTCGTTAGTTTTTCCTTAGCTTTCCCCTCCCTCTAGTTTGAAACCCCTCGAAGACGCGGGTTGCCGTCAGGTCAGAGGCCTTACCGTTACCGTCAGGTCAGTTCCTCTCTGACCGTCTCGTGCTGACGGGTAGCCATCCATCTACCGCTGACGCGTGGGCCGTTTTATTTCCTGATTGTATACGCGGTGCTGCCAATGACAAATGGGGCCGCTCTATGGGGCTGCCGCAGCCAATGACCAGTGGGTCGTCTATTTATTTATAGAAAATTATATATTGCCGCTCTGTGGGGCCTCCGCAGCCAATGACCGCTGTGGCAAGTGACTATTTTCGCAACTTAATCTAAAGTGACTCTTATGCTAAACATTGTGCATCCCGACGTTGACCTAGCAGAGGCGGCGAGCATAGCCGTTCTGACCATGCCGATATTGGCATCGGCATGGGCATCGTTTGGAGGATGTGGTGCTCGAATAATAGTGGAAATGCGATATTATTTTTTACATAATATATAGAAAATAGCTAGATCTCTAAATCGATGCATATGAAGCTACATATATATTTTTGGTCATAATCCCCTTGTCTAAAGGGGATGGATGCATGGCTTCACGTCGTCGTTGATTTCATCGTCAGTATCTTCGTCGTCTGAGTAGTAGTACCTCCTGCACATTGTTCCGTCGAACACCTTCATTGTGAGCACATCATCGCCTTCATATTTGAAGTGTACGTGGCAGCCGAAATCCACACCGTGCGCGATGGCGAATTTCTCCCAGCCCTTGTCGAGGTACATCCGGCCTTGTCCGTCAAATAGGACCTCCACGGTCCAGAGACGAGGACCGCGAGTCAGCCTGCTCGCAGATACACCTTAGCTGGCTCCTGGCCGTCAAGATAGTCCGCAAACTTTTTTGGGAGTTCTCGCAAAGAGATCGAGCGCCGATCGTTTGAAATTAAAGGTTTTTTTAGAACATGCCCATAATTAATCACTTGCATCATATATGTGGGAACGCGTACGTACCTTCTTGACCAAAGGGTCTTCATAGACGACGATGAAGAACTCCTCTATTATCAATGGCAGTGTTGACGGTGGTGGTGGCAATGATGATGATCCACTTCCCCCTCCCCTTCCCCTTCCCCTTCCCCTTCCCCTTCCGGTCCGCGTCCGAGACGTGGAAGCCATGGCAATGGATGATCAAGTGTATGTGAACGAAGAAGAGAGAGGCAGAACCTATTGACACAAAGGATGGTCGTGTGGGTGTTTATAAGGGAGAGATGACCGTTGTAGGGGTTTACACAATAAAATAAGGAGGAGGTGAACGTTGGTGGGGGTTTACACAATAAATTAAGGAGGAGATGACCGTTGTGGGGGTTTACACAATAAATTAAGGAGGAGACGACCGTTGTGGGGGTATATATCTCAACAAAAAAGTAATGCAGACTATCTTGACGGAAATGGAACTTCGTGATATAGTTTATCATTTTACCGTGAAAAGTAATGCCTAAAAGAAATGGTAATTCGTGATAGTTTATCATTTACCGTAATGGCTACAACAAATCGTTGATGGTTTATCATTTTTTGCGTGAAAAGTAATGGCTACAAGAAATGGGTGATGGTGTATCATTTTTTGCGTGCAAAGTAATGGCTACAACAAAATCGGTGATGGTTTATCGTTTTTGCGTGAAAAGTAATGGCTACAAGAAATGGGTGATGGTGTATCATTTTTTGCGTGAAAAGTAATGGCTACAACAAAATCGATGATGATTTATCGTTTTTTGCGTGAAAAGTAATGGGTACAAGAAATGGATGATGGTGTATCATTTTTGTGCGTGAAAAGTAATGGCTACAACAAATCGGTGATAGTTTATCGTTTTTTGCGTGAAAAGTAATGGCTACAAGAAATGGGTGATGGTGTATCATTTTTTGCATGAAAAGTAATGGCTACAACAAAATCGGTGATGATTTATCGTTTTTTGCGTGAAAAGTAATGGGTACAATCCCTACAAGAAATGGGTGATGGTGTATCATTTTTTGCGTGAAAAGTAATGGCTACAACAAATTGGTGATGGTTTATCATTTTTTGCGTGAAAAGTAATGCCTAAAAAGAGTTTATAATTTAGCTCGTGAAAAATAATGCAGAAAACCAAAATTTGCGTGAAGCTAACCGACGACAGAGAGAGAGAGGGTGGTGGCCCCGACCAGAGAGAGAGATAGGGGTTATCCTGCCCGTTAGATCATACGATCAACGGTCGGCGGGCACGATCCGCGTGACATGGGCTAGACCAATCAGGGCAATGTTGGGCGTCTGTGAGAGATTGTGAAGGGAGAGGGCAAAACTGAGTAGTATCAAGAAACCAAGGGCAAGTGAGTAGTAAACAGACTAAGGGATTCAAATATGAGATTTAAAAAATGGAAAATGTGTGTTTTGTACAATGAAACCCATCTTGGCCTACCTCAAACTATTTGCAATACAAATCTACATGAGTGTGAAAATTATGGCCTCATTCAGACAAAGTATGTTTTGGGGAAAGCTGTTTTGGGTAGGGCTTATTATGGAAAACCATGCACCTTCATAGCTACTAGGTGATTTGAGAAGTGGCAATTTATGGTGAAACTTGATTTATCTATGATTTGAGAAGTGGCAATTTGTGGTAAAGACTCCATGTGTAAGTGCCACTCTTTTTCGGAATTTTTTGCACATTAAATAACTCATTTAACTAGTTAATCCCATTTGTTGACTCTCTCGTTGACCAGCCACTTGAGGGTAAAGCTGAGTATATTACACTAGCCGATATTAGCACTCAAGGAGAAAACTGAGCACACAAAAAATGCTAGTATATGACTCGGGGTATACCTGAGTATATCTAAATTTCCAGGGTTAGACCCGAGGACGCGTGTTGCGGTGCGTAAGTGGAAGACGTGCCATTGTTGACGCGTGTCGCAGGTGCGGACGTGCAAATAGTGGACGCGGGTCGCATTTAGGACGCGTAAGCCCCTCCCTCCCTCCCTCCCTCTGCACACAGTCGTCCCATTCTCGCTCACGCACGAAACCACCCCTCTCACGTCCCATCAACTTCTCCAAATCGAAAAAACCCCAACCGCCATACGCACGCTACCCTGCCGGCGATGGAGAAGAAGAATGCGCCGGCGGCCGTTGCCTCCGAGCCCGTCGCCTCCGCGCCCGTCGCCTCCGAGCCCGTCGCCGCCGAGCGCGTCGCCTCCGAGGGCGGCGCATCCAAGCGCGGCGCCTCCGTGAACTGGGCCTCTCTCTCGGCTGATGGACCACTTCACAAGATCGGCCAATGCTTACTGGCGAACGAGGAGTACGCCGACACCTACTCGCTATGAGGCAAGTCCGTAGAAATTGGCGCTCAGGTTTGCCTCGAGCCCGACGTGCACCCGGACGAATGGATCATGCTACACCACGCCCTTCCACGCGTCGCTGAGTTCACCTTCCTCCAACTCGGCACATCACGCTACGTCACCATAGATCTATCGGAAGTTCATACAAGGTTCAAATTCCTCCATATCTACCTTTTTATTTTCAATCTTAAACACATCTTAGTGCTGAATGTTATCTTCATCAATATATTTTAGATACTACTTCGTCGGCTTTTGCCGTGGTGTCATCGTGCTTGCTTAGAAGAACCCGCCGCACAAGATACGGCTGGTGAACCCACTCACAAAGAAATTGAACACTATGTTTGAGGCGCAGATGCCATCTGTCTTTCTGAAATCAGTCGCTGTTATCAAATCCCCGACTATGGTCTTCGTTGCCACACATTACCCGTCGGAAATTGGTTGGGTCAATGAGAGCACTCCAACTAAGGATATAAATGAAGATTGGGGAGAAGGAAGATTTTCGATCAAGAACCATTGTCTGCGTTGCATTACCCCGTTCAATGGTGAACTGTATGCGATGAATCGGTGACAATTTTGAGATCGGAAGAATAGTGTGCACCAATGTACAGTTGCGGCAGCGCGCGAGCACTGTCAAGATGGAGACACTAATTTCATTTCCAGAACTTGGACGTCAGAAGTTCTACCTTGTGAAGTCGGATGGTGATCTGCTGCTTGTGTTGTTGGTCAGCGAGGCTTTGGCGGTCAAATCATTGGTGTACCGTGTGGACACTCAGAGCCGCTCTCTCCATCCGGTCAGTAACATTGGCAGTAATGCCTTCTTCGTGAATTATATCCGGTGTATCTCCGTCGACACTAGAGTGTACCCGACACTTCGACCTGGCAGCATCTACTACGCGGATTTGGGTTATATCAGAGAGTACTCTCATGATACAAAGGTCTGGGATGAGTGGCCAGTACGTGTGGATAGAATAGGAAGCTACGATATGAGTAATGAACACAGGCCATACCGTTTGGAGGATGTATTGGCCGCACACTGCAGACGGAAGGAGTTCAATGAATATTTCCTTGGGGAAATGCACGAATGGAGCGACGAAGAAATATATGAGGAGGAATGAAGAACAAATTCATTCATCCTAATCTTCTTGTTGTCCATACATTGCGTGCGTCTTGTATATTTTTCAGCTTAGTTTGTCGTGAACATTAACAACGTTATTGCCTGCTTTTGGCTGCTGTATGCAGTTTATGTATTATACTTAGTTTTGTGATTATGCTGTTGTGAATTTATCATATACTAGCTTCTAGATTTGCTACTAGATTTGTTGTTATATTGGGCAAAAAACGAGGGCCAAAAGGCATAAATAACCCCAGAGATTTGCTACTAGATTTACTGCCATATTGAAGAAAAACAGAAATAGAAGGTTCTCTAGATTTGATACTAATTTGGTGAAAAAGACAGAGAGAGAAAGAGGGAAAAAGGTGCTCTTAAAAATGCCAATTTGGGCCGAGAGAGACAAAACCCAGCTCCTGCTCACGTGCAACCAAACGCTTCTCGTCCTGTCCCACGCGGTCCCTTTCTACCAGCCCCACGCGACGCGGCCCCACAGACGACGCGGCGCAACACGTCAGCACAGAACGTCCAAATAAACGGATTCCTTCCGTCTGAGCTCCTTCTGCGGGTTACAGATATAGGCTTGGGGAAAACTGAGGAAAAACTAAGGGGCTGGGGAAAACTGAGTACAACTAACGACCCGAGGGCAAAATAGAAATCCCAAAAATCAAGTGGTTCAAAAGAAAATATTCGTTTTAGAGACAAAAGGTTTCACCAATTCAAGGAAATGTTCATGAGGTTTTCAAAAGAATGTTCACGGGGTTCAAAAATACATTCACGGACTCGAACGAGTTAAAAAAATCACAAGGGTTTAGAAGGTATCCATGGCTTCCGAAAAGTGAGACAAGGTTCATACTTCTGAAAACAAATGTTGATGTTTTTGAAAAATATTTATTTTTTTAAAACAAAACAAATAACATAACAAAAAATAAAATAAATAACTAGTATTTTAATAATAATTTCAGAAGAGTAAAAAAGGATAAAAAGAAAAACTCTTGATAACTAAAATAAAAAAGGGAAAGTACATAGCGTCACGAGTACGGCGGCACACCCATATCGCGGCGCTATGGTCGGTGTATAGGAGCGAAAGGGAAAGTACATAGTGTCACGAGTACGGCGGCGCACCCATATCGCAGTGCTATGGTCGGTGTATAGGAGCGTCGTAGAATGAGGGGAGGAGGTGCAAAAATCCGTCATAATTGGGCCTAGGGTTTGAGAACCCACTAAGACGACATATCACTTATCAAAAAACCAACGGTAGGAATAGTACGTTGTACTCCCTCTAATCCATAATAAGTGTTGGTTGTTTATTTTAAATTGAAGGTAATTTGAACTAAAACTTGACGTAATAATTATGGATCGGAGGGAGTAACAAGAACACTAGTAAAATTCCATTGACATGAACGGTCAAGGTAGACTCACATATGGGGGTCTCTTGCAAATTTCCGTTGAACCACAATTGTCAATTACTCCCTCCGTTCTGAAATACTCTACATTTTAACTTTAAAATTTGTTCTAAAATACTCTATATTCTAGCTTTTAGTCAACAACAATACTAAAAACAAAGTGATTTTCTTTGCTATTTTCAGTGTAGCTTGGATTGGTTGCTCACATATCTAAGTACTACTAATAAATACAACACTAATTTATCTTTTTTTTTTCTAAAACTAGGAAATTTGCCCGTGCGTTGCTACGGGTTGAATTTTATTTGATATACTGTAGCTATTTTTGGGTACGGAAAACCAGCGGTGTCCCTATTGATTCGTTCCATTTATCATCCTGACCTATCATGGGGAGAATTTCCGACGTGCACTAACACTCCTAGCTACGCGTCGCATCGCCGCCTCCACCCATGACCCATCACCAACGCACGGCTCTGCCCCACCCTTGCCCATTGGCCCCTAGCACCACCCCTTTTTTTGCTCACCGGCACCATCCTCTCCTCCGTCCCTCAACTTCTTCGAATTCACCTGGATGCTTCCTATCTCGAGGAACCGTCGGTCTATACAAGTGCCATCTGTATGGGGATAGCGGTGGCGTTCCTCCGCGAGCCGCCATAGAATGAGCCTAACAACCTGTATCGACGGGTAGTGGCGGAGCCGGGTGGGTGGAAGGGTGGGGTGAGGCCCACCGTTAGATTTGGCCCAACCCATATATCAGCTAGGAAAAAAATAGGAAAATGGAAAAGGGCCAAGCCCAATTTAGATGCTCAATATCCGTTGCGACCAAACCCGCTAGAGAGTAGATCAGCCGCTGGCGGTGGTAGCAGGAAAGTGTGTCTGTCCCCGCTCCGGGTCGGTACGGTGTGGATCCCGGCGAGCTTGGATGCAGTGCCGAGTCGCACGTCGGTGGCCACCAAATCGATCCGGCGGCAGCGCAGATCCAAGCACCAATTTCCAGAACTTGATTCATGAGACTGGCCATGGAGAAGTGTGAGCGGTAATGTTGCAGTACGTTCATCCTCTCCAATCAAATTTTGAACAAAAACCGATCCAATTTGCTGATGTGGTCCCCTATCCTTACAACGATGTACATGCCCAGTAGCAACAAAAAAAAAGGAGATGCTACCTATTGCTGCAGCCTAGTGTTGTTCAACTGCTTGTGAGTGAATCAATAGCATACGATGGCGTGGTTCAGATCGAAGTCCAAATCATCTTGGAACTGCACTTTAAAGCATCATCCCACAATCATGGGTAGACACATTGGTATCCCAGGAACGTCGACCGTGGAGACAGTGCCTACCGCTTCACAACAATGGTCAGGTCCAAGTACCTGTCAACAACCGTGTGGACCAGGCCCAAATCCGCATGAAGCGCCGAGAGGCAGCGGCGAGAAGCACCGCTTGGCCGTCGAGCTCAAGACGCGCTGAGTGCCAACGATTTGTAGAAGAAGACATACGACGTCTAATAACGTATCCGGTCCACCACACAGCTCGCTCAGCTCCGTCGCGAGTTCCGTGGACTGGTTGGCGTCGCTGATCACGCCTAGCGCCTTGCCCCCGACGCCTCTACCAAGCGTGCTCTGCCGACGTGCGCGGTCGCCTCAACGCGCACTCGCTGCCGCTCCACCAATAGTTCCACCTAGGCTGCCTCGACCGGCCTTTTTTACCTCCGTGTCCTCGCCAGCAACATCGACTAACTTGACGTGGACGTCTTCCCGGCGCCGGCGACTCTGATAAGTCCATGAGAAACAGAAATCACTTCTTCACATCATTGTACAACTCTCCAACTTCTACCGTGGTGGCGAGCCCGTCAGCACACCTGGAGAGGAGAGGTATGATTCTTGACGCCAGAGGCCTTGAGGTCCTGCATAGCTTCGTCTGGTGCATCCACGGCCCTTGTCTATCTGCCAGTGCCAGCGCCGCCGATTTCGCTTTTCTCTTTGAAGGGTCATGACTTTGCTTCCGTTCGTCATGGTGGCTTCATATATCTTGTCTGACAGCAATCGATCGCTTCCATATTTAAATACGGAGAGAAGGCAAGAAGCGGAGGATAATGGGTCTGGTCGGGAAGCTTTGTTTGGATCGGTCACGTTCTCGCTCAGCTATCCAATGAAGGAAATACAATCTCAGCAGCCGTATGTAGGTACCAAGTGGAGATCGATGGAGAATAGACTTCTACCGATGCACGATCGAGCGAACGAACCAAACGACGGACGAAAAGAGACTAACGGACCAAACCACGGAAACTTTATTTTCTTTATTATTAGGTATATAGATATAGATATAGATATAGATGTAGACTAAATAGAAGGGGGAGTACAGCCAAACAATTGCCAACTCCTCAAAAAGGAAAATCCCCCCGCCCGCCGCACTAACCATCCCTGGACAGAGCTCCCCTCCCCTTCCCTCTGGTGGTCTCCGAGCTCGATGGAGTCGCAGACTAGATGAGCCTTGGCACCCTGGTGCTCCTCGGGTGGTCTGCTGGCGACGGCGGAGCTTCCTCCGGCAGCAGTTGCTCGTCGGACGCCGCTCGGGGGTCCAGGCCCCTTCTGTCATTCTCCGTTGCCGTTGGCATTGCCGCTGTCCACGCGCACTCCTATTTGTCATCCTCGCACGCAAGCGCCGATCCGGCAGCGACAAAATAAATGTGCACGCCGGCGACGCAAACACGCGGAACGGCGGAAGGCCAGCGAGTTGCCACGTACGCACCCTTGTGGAGCGGGGTGTCGCCGGAGGTGATCTTGGCGCCCAGAAAGGCCAAGGGATCACATTCACGTTAGTGTGAACACCCGATACCTGGAAGCAGCAAATGTGTGCGCAACGCTTAGAGCAAAAATTGTAAATGGATAGGAAAAAAGAGATATTATCAACTTTCATGAAGATATTCAGCTATTGTTAGTTGTCTAATCGTCACAACGTACATCTAGGACGAAGAATCACATACTATTAGAACACACGGTGCACTAGTGGGGACAAAAAGTTATATAGTAGTAGAACACAATTGGATATTCTCAATGATAAAGTAACATTCTCACTGTTCTGACTAGGAATAAATACACTCCCAACAAAATGTATACAGAACGGTAAAGTAAAAAAAAAAAAAAATCAGAACTCTTCGCTCCATGGCGTATGGTGCTAAGTGAATAAGCATATCAACATAGCCCTAATGAATACTACATAACAGAGAAAAAGAGGGGAAGACTTACATATAAGACAGAGTTTTACAAGAATCAAGCCAGAAGATAGTTGGAATTCCAGGAATATGATGATGGAGAATCCTGTACAATCTGCAGATAACGGATGTGAGCAACCTTATGCCAGTCACAACCTCTTCTCTTTCTGCATCGTTGCTTCAGTACAGGGTGACAACCGAGGAATTGTAAAACTCGTAAGGAGGCAGGCAGCTCTGGAAGTGACTGGATCAGTATAGCTCCTTTAAATTCCAGTGTTTCGAGGGAGGTGAGCCTTGCCATGATTGAAGGTACACACTCCAGTTGAGAAGCATCAAGCACTCCCAGGTGTTTAAGATGGTTACAGTTTTGCATCAACCACTCCTCAGGTAAACATCTAGAGCCGCTATGAATAGTCAAGTCTTTAACTGAGTTGGCTCTTCTCAACGGCTCACATTGCAAGGGAAATGGATTGCTGATTCTCAGCTTGTGAAGTCTTCCAAGGTGTGAAGGAAAGACACTAGCAGTTTGACTAGGATCAGAAACTTGAAACATTTCTGGAGACGATATGCTAAGAAGCTTCTCGCATCCATCGACAACTAACTCCGTGAGGTATGCGAGTTCTTCTATTCCATCTAACCCAGAAAGCTCGCTGCAGCGCACAATTTCCAAATGCTGCACAGATCTGAGACTCCTAAAAACTTCTGCAGATGGAAGGGTTGTCATCGCACAATTACTTAAACAAAGAGTACTTAGGGAAGTGAGACTACACAGGGAATTGAGAAGACAGGTCTCATAAACACCAAATGAAATAATATGAAGCTTCCGTATTGACGATGGCAAACTGATATCTTCAGGTGGGGCAGCTGCTATCGCACAATCATATAAACGCAGAGTAGTAAGGCAAGTGAGTCTGCACAGGGTGTTTAGTAGACAAGTGCTGTAAAAACCACATCGAGCAATATAAAGCTCTCTGATAGACGATGGCAAACTGATATCTGCCTGCGGTGCCATCAGCTTTGGGCAATCCAGCACTGTCAAACTTTTGAGAAGTGGGAGTGCCTGCAACCGATCCATTGGCAGATACAACAGATTTCCACAATACTGAATGTCTAATTCCTCAAGACAGAGAAAACAGTACTCTTGGCCTAGTGTGACTAGGTTTGAACAATTATAGATCTTCAGCCGGGATCGTAATGGCTTTTGGGGTACTGCTGTTTGACTAGAATGATAAGTTGCAGGAAGAGTGGACAAACCAACGTCACTTATTTCAAGATAGGCAAGACTAGATGGTAATGCTGGAATATTTCTCAATACCCTGCATCTTCTAATGAATAGTTCCTCGAGCCGCGGAAACATAATCATACCCTCCACTTCAACCCACTCCTCTAGCGATGGAAGACTTTCAATTGAGAGCAACTTGAGAGATGGGAAGGCAAAAGTACTGTCACAGCCATAAAATGAATCTTCTATTATTTTCACTGCATCCATATCTGCTAGGTAGAGATACTTGAGTGAAGGTAGCCTGCCTAGAGGTGGAAGGTGTTGCCAGTTGTTACAGCATGAGAGTGAAATGTATGTCAAGTTGGTGAGCATGGGATTTTCCATCCAACTCGGAGATCTCATACCATTATATCCTTCAATCTTCAGCTTGGCAAGATTTATGTGAGGTTCAAGGCTATTGAGTACTCGTTCCTCTGTATCTGCTTCAAGTTGGCCACTATGCCAAGTGAGTGACAACATAATGAGATTTTCCTTTTCACACAGCTTGGCCAAAGTAGCTTCCCGTGCATTGACATTTTCAAGCCCACGGGCATATAAATGACGGAGACATTTTAGGTTCTCAAGCTCACATGCCAGGAAACCATGGCGAGGTGGGACATCAAAATCCAAGTGTTGAATAGAAGTTACGTCTCCAATAAAAGTTGGATATCCAATTAGGTGACCAGAAAAGTATCTCAGACTAACCAAATTTCCCAGTTTCCAGGATAGTAACAAACATCTATTCAACTGTATCATTTGGAGATGATATAACTTGTATAACCAGCAAGGACGCCAGAATGAATATTTTGTCACTTCCTTCAACGGTCCCCGATGATACAAATAACGAAGGTGCGTTAAATTACCAACTGCATCAGGCAGCTTGTAAAGTGAGGATCTCTGCACTCGCAGAACCCGTAATTTTTTTGCTACTTGTAGCACTTTTTCCAGTACAACACACTGATCCCTTTTCTTTGTTGTGTTACCAAATGATATAACCAGGGTACGCAGTTTCTTTAGTGCAGAGAAATCTGTGAACAGTCTATGGTTTTCCACTGTAATTATTGCATGGCGAACTGTTTTTGGAATACTACCATAATCATTGCTGGAAATTCTGATACATTCTTTTTTGGAAACGGCACGCCCTAGCTCATGCAATAAATCATGTATCACATAGTATTCATGAGAAACCTCACCACGATTACACATATCACTGGACTCTTCTGACTGCAGTTCAAAGAAAGACTTCCTTGTCAGCATGCCCAAATAATATTCTCCCACATCCTCTGGCATCTGATCTTCATCTACAGATAGCTGGATTAGTCCTGAGCCCATCCAAAACTTAACCAGTTCATCTTTCGTGAACCTATAATCTTCGCGGAACATGCTGCAGTATCTGAAGCAAGCCTGTAGATACGGGGGAAGATGGTGATAACTTAATCTTAGAACTTTCATGACACCTTCATTACCATGCTCTATAGTAGAGATATTTTCTTTTAACATTCGGTTCCAGTATATACTATCCATAGAGTTGTTCAACAGCCCACCCAATACCTTCGCAGCTAAAGGGCTTCCACTCAACTTCTTAATGATTTTCTTTCCAATATCTTGCAAGTTCACATACTCATTAGGATTTACTCCAAAAAATGCATGTTTGTTCAGAAGTGCCAAAAGATCGTTATCCCGTAGACCCCCCAATCTCAAAGACTTAGTTCTTGCTCCTACTACTCTTTCAACAATGTCTACAACAGATTGCATTCGAGTTGTCAATAAGATCCTGCTTCCCTTTTGGCCAAATTTCAGAGGGGCAACTAACTTCTCCCAGTCAGTTCTTCTCTCATCATTCCATACATCATCAAATACAAGCAGAAATTTCTTGGAGTTCAGCTTCCCTCTGATAATCTCTTGAAGTGTATTTAGACAAGTGATATCGGTACCTCGTCCAGTCATTTCTTGTGCAATCTTTCTTGTCAGACCATGAACATCAAAATCATTGGAGACACACACCCATATAATATGATCAAAGTATTTCTTCACTCTTTGGTCATTGTAGATTGCTTGTGCTAGTGTCGTCTTGCCCATGCCTCCTATGCCAACTATAGCGTAAGTGGCGACATTGCAACCGTCGTGATTTTGAATATCATCACTTTCTTGCTTGACCAACCATTTAACTACCAGATCTCTCTCAGTGTCACGGCCAATAATTGTTTCATCAACCAAGAAAGAACTAGTCTCGCGAGGATTACCAATTTCCTGATGACATATGTGCCTCAAACTCGATGGATCAAAACGATCCACGAGTAGTACGAAACGCTCCACAGAAACAGCAACCTCATCAAGTTTCTTCATCGCATCTACCATTTTCTTATAAGTACCAACCTTAAGCATAGTATTGAACTGTTGGATAAACATCCACTTACACTTGTACAGAGAACTACTCGCCTTATTACCTCGAGTTTTCACCTTTCTCTCAAGCTTGTAGTACTCCACTTCATCAAGAACATCCTCGGCCTCCTCGACAGTATCCCTGAGCTGCCAAAGCCATGCATCAAGCGCTTAGCTTTGGTCCCTCACCAGCTCCATATCGATGGCATCAAAGACTACTTGCACCTGTGGGAGAGTCCTCTCCAGCTTCTCCTTCACCGACTTCATCCCCTCTGCTTTTGTATACTTCTCCAGGTATTCAAAAGACTTGCGGACAATCGCAGAGATAGCTGAGACAGCCACAGCTTTACCAGCGAAAGCCAAGGCCATGGTTGGAGACAAGGTGAGCAAGCAAGTTATCAAACGAAGGTATTGAAGTACACAGCTGTATCAGTGCTCTTGTAATGGCAGCCGGCAAAGCAATAGCTAAGGAACAGCGGTGCTAAAGAAGCACTCTTGTCCACTGAGCAGCACTTGTGTTATCAAGTCGTTGATGGCCCCACTGAGGAAGACGCGTCCAAGATGAAATTATTCCCTTCTGCATTATTTGTGGAAAATCAGCACCAAGATCTACACGTCATGGCTCAAGACCACAAAATCCCTACTACACTGATGGGCTAATAGTGATGGCATAGACTTACTAAAAGCAAGTCAATGAATACTTTCTCAGTGACAAACTTGCCCTCTTTCTTGGCAACTTCAAGCCAGTACATGTGGATAGCTAAGAGAGATGAATATATTGTATTCGAGTTATTGTGTATTCAGGCAAGATTAGTGCTGGAACTAATGTAAAAATTCAGCAAAAGGTGATAGCTTAAATAGTGCAGGAACTATTCCACCAATCCTCCTGTTACTGCACTGATGTTTCATTGTGTTGCGATGTCTCCTGGCCGAGTAGTTCCAACTGGACTCAATTCAGCATTAGGCAATTGGGATTCTATCTGCCCCTTACATGTTTAAATTTCAACCAATAGTATCGATCAAGGTGTCAACTAATTTCTGTTTCATGTTTTTCCTCTGGTTTGCTTATGTTACAACGTCAAACTAGTATACTTCTAAACAAGTATTTTGATAGGAGATGACAAAACAAAAGCTGGGGAGTGGAGTATTAAACTGAGCAAAGCCACTTGTGTTGTGGTGTTTACCCACCGACGAAAACGACCCCAAAGAATCGAGCGGCAAGCTTGATACGCAATCACAACCAGCAAACACAAGAAAATGACTCTGAAGAAAAATGCAAAGACCGGCTTCAGCAGCTCTAGGGGATACGGACAGAGACCGGTTTACTACATGGCTAGCATAGCAGAAAAAAATGCAAACAGTACTGAAATTGCCAACTTAACTGTAGTTCCTGGAACTCTGTGTTCTGACCTGGGCACTTCGTATCAATCGATCCGTTGCTGGCGCATACTTCATTTTCCGTGGTCAGGTTGCTCGGATGAAGAAGTGCATAAGCAGCGGAAGCGGAAGGGAAGATCTGTGTACCAGAGGCGTTATTGTCGACGCAGGCACCGTCCGCCCCCAGCCCCCACCTAGCCATCATGGAAAAGCGACAGCACTGCCGTGAGAGGGAGGGGAGTGGTGTCTGCTGTGAGGGCGACGGCGACGACCGTGGTTGGCGGAGGAGCGTTGAGGCGACGGCCAGCAAATTCTGCTTATGGGCCGGCCCGATGTGACAAACGTACAGGCGAAGATCAGTTCTACTGTCGTCGGCCCAGATTCTTTTTAAAGAAAAACTACTCCTTCCTATTGATCAAATGAACCGGCCAGGTAGATTTCTCCCAGCTAGCAGCTTCAATTGATGAT
Source organism: Lolium rigidum (assembly GCF_022539505.1). Lineage (NCBI taxonomy): Eukaryota > Viridiplantae > Streptophyta > Magnoliopsida > Poales > Poaceae > Lolium > Lolium rigidum. The sequence goes on from NC_061514.1 coordinate 158,918,261, forward strand.
CTGAAAATCAGACATCAATCATGGTTTTCTACTACAGAAGTACGAGCGTGTAGATGAAATGCAAACAAGGTTGCCCATAAGTTAGCCTTTGTAGGAAAATCATGTAATGCAAATGAGGTTATTTTGTGGAATGATGATGTACCAGCCATGGTGGCTTAAGTTATTTTCCCTAAAAATGCTGTCTACATTTATTATGGATCAAAGGGAGCACTTTCGCAGAAAAAACTGAACTCGCCACAACATGTAACCATTGGAATTAGGAATTACGTGTGGAAAAGGATTTAATCCTCCGAAGGCTGGGTTGATCACAACCTCCGGGTCAGCGAAGATGATCTTGGCCCATTTTTTCTGAGGAGGTGACGTCGGAGATTCTTCAGACTCTGATTAGCCATCATGGCGGTGAGTCTTGGCCACACACTCGCTTCGGCACCTACACGGTCCGATCGGGCTACAATCTAGCAAGATCGGCAAAGTTTTGTGAACAGCGAAGTATATCCAAAGGGGTTTTATCTTCTGATCATGAAGGCGATGCAAAACTATGGAAGGCTCTGTGGGCAGTCAAGGTTCCAGGGAAAATGAAAATCACAGCTTGGCGCTTTGCACATGACTGCCTTGAAAGTGGCCACCAATTGCAGGCCAGGCATATCCCTGATGTTGCAGCTGAATGCTTCTTCTGTGGCCACCATGAATCCATACAACACACAATCCTCTTCTGTCAATTTGCGCGGGAAGTCTAGGACAGTGTATCGTCTGAACATACCCTCAGCCTTCGTCGGAAGTTCTTCACTTCCACCTGAGCATGGACTTTGGATTTCTTTGGGGTGTGCCTCAGCCATGGAAGCTACAGTGTTGACCACCACTTTGTGGCATATCTGGCATGCTAGGAATAAAGTTCGAGATGGAGAACCGTTGATGCATCCGAGGTGTGTTGCGGAAAAGATCTTGGCTTATATTCAGATGATTGTGACACATCTTTACAAACCTACCTCTAACCAAAGGCGTGAGACTACTTCTTCAGTGCTCTGATGGTCTCCGCCGCCAGTAGGTATGTATTTGGTGAGCGTTGATTGTCTCTTGGTGGTGCAACGGGTGACAGCGGGGACTGAATATCGTTCATTATGTGGTCCTGTAATACGTGATATTAGGCAGCTCGCGAGGTCCTTCACCTCTTGCACCTTTCGTCATGTAAACCGTGGTTTAAACGGCTCTGCTCATTGTTTGGCTAAGTGTAGTGAGTCTCTTATTTTCTCAGTGCAGCGTGGGTTGCTCCTGAGTGTATCCAGGAGATACTTTGTAATGGCATTATGATTATGTGATCAATAAGCCCACGTTTCTCTAAAAAAAAACACCTTCGGATCAGCAGTGGTTGGATCCTTCGGAGCTAGCACGTGACTGGTGCATGAGCACGTGGGTCTCACCCACTTTCCTCTTTTCCTTAATCTCTTCCCAATCAAATGTGTTTATCCTTTTTTTCTCCGTCGCTGGCCGCGCTGGTGCTAAGCCTCCCCCACCTCTTGTCCCTCCAGCGGGCACCAAACCCACCGCCCTCAACTCCGGTGTTGGCAGCCTTCTCCTCCCTTCACTCTTCCCTTCCTTTCTCTCTCTCTGGAACTCCCCCGTTTGGTTGATTTTTTTTTTGCCTCGTCTTCCCCGAGGAACGACACGACATCTATCTCAAATCTCAGGTCGCCATGGCGTTACCGCTGGAGATGGAGGCCGCCAAGGGGCATCCTCACTGGACTCTGCCACCGCGGTGCGCCACGGGCTTCCGTACCGGAATCTACGCGCCACCGCGAGGTACGACCATGGCTGCCGCCACCGCGAGGTCCACCCTGCATCTCCACCCATGTCACTCCCCTTTTGCCGGTGCCATTGAGGCGCGCATCGAAAACAAGGTGGGGCTCTGCCCATGCATGGTCGAGCTAGCCCCCTCCCTCATCATGCGAGGTCGTCACGCGCCGTGCTGGCATCCACGCCGCATGGGTAGTCTCGCTGGAGGGCAATCACACACAGTCGAGGGGCAGCACCCCTACACCTCCTTCACATCCCCAACATGCGTGCGGATGACGAAACCCTGACAATATTGTACTCATGCAACCAGTCGTTGAGATGGAGGCTACAAAGTTCCTGCTCATGCAACATCGGTTGGGCGCGGCAGAAGGTCGCTACAGGTCGTCCTTGGCTTCCTGATGATGCAAAGTGCGGATGCCAAAGCTGCAAAGAGCGCATGCTAGAGCGCTTCAATTGGTCAACAGTAATGCTACAAATTACGAGCGGCGGAGCTGCAAATTATCATCGACGGTGCTGCAAGCGATTACCTACGGTGCTACAAACAGTTAGCGGTAGTTCATTAAACGGTTCGCAGCAGTCAGTGATGGGTGTTGTAAGAAGCAAGTGATGGCGCTTCTAGCTGGAGTTGGGATGTTGTCGACGGTGCACCGCCAAGTAGTTGACGATGCTAAGATAGTATTAACTTTTTGTGCAAATGTTCTGTTGTTTTGCTACTTTAGTATATCATTATTGTTACAAGATCTACGAGGTCTGTTTAGCTTCAATAGCACAAAGTTGTGGAATTTTCTCGTATGCGTTTTAGAGAGGTTGTCGAAAAAAAGACGATCTATAGAGATTCCCCATCTATATCCAATCGAGAATAGAAGCGACTCGCTTCCGGCGTCGGCTTGTCTCTGCCGTCTACACACGCACACCATCATGCCTCCTTGGTTCGAGACAAAGCCAAGCAAAACATATGATAGACAGATGAAGCGCCCACCAGCAGGAGGGCTAAAACCTGTAGTTTTGAAGTTGCAAACTCCAACTTCAAAGCTAGAGTTCTTTAGTTCTTTAGCTCTTTAGGGTCTCTTTTCATATCTAGCTATGTGAAAACCTACGTACTCTTCTCTCAAACAGCCTACATACCTTTTGCTTTTTCAAGTCCCCTATTTGTGTTCAACTAGTTTTTTTTGTTTTTTTAGTCGAATCTATCTTTTTTTTGCTTCAATGAAGCAAAAGCGGAGCTGTTTTGAAGCAAATTCAGGATTTTAGCCAAACAAAAATAGACGTGTCCGGAAGAAAAATATGCCGCGAAGGTTTCCTAGCACTACCCATTATCTATTGAGGTAAACCGAATCTAAATCTGTGAAGAAGATTTAACTGGAGTTCCGATCGATCTCAGTTTTTGGATGATTTTTTTTAAATAATACGAATTAATTATTTAATTTCAGGACTATCACGCATTTTCAAAATTTTCCAAAAATGTGACTTAGTCGGCCTGCAGCAGGCCGATCGGATAGGAGCAAACTGACTGGGTGTCGGCTGCGTTGTCCACACAAATTGTCAGGCTAGTTGGTCAGCTAGAGACCAATTGGCCTGCTACAAACCAACTGAGCTACTACAAACCAACTGGCCATATCCGATTATTTGCATGAATGTATTTTGCGCGAATTTTGCTTCGTTTGCATGATGCTTAGGGTTAGCAGGGGTATAGCTGAAGGAACTTATGGCGTCATTTTTAAACGCTAGAACATACCGATACATAGTTCATACATAATGTCTGATACATAGGTGATGCATACATAAATGTCTGATACATAGATACATAAATGTCTGAGACTATGGACGGCGTCTGGGGTTTCGTGGAGGCGGTGTAACATGGGGTGTCCAACCGAACCTGTTCGAGGCCCTGGTGATACGAGCAGGGATCCAGGACCCGGACTTGGGCTCGTACTGCGTCTCATGTGTGGGCTCTGGTGGAGGAGTCTGCATACCGATATAGTTCTGCTGCGCTCTGTAATACTCCATGTGCTCAGGATCCTGATCACTAGATTGGGCGCTGTGTGCTGCGTGTATCCTGTGCCACGAAACATAAGTGATGCCAAACTAAGTGGAGTATATTCTATATGGAACACAATAGGTAAACGGCAAGTATGATGGTGGAATAGAAAGTAGTACGTACCGTGTGCTGTCGACTGTCGGCTGTGGACTGAGTCGGGTACATATCGTGCATAGATGCAGGAGGCGCCTCGGCTGGATCAGTCGGCGGGATGAGGCGCACTCGCGTGGGTGCAGTGTACCTCTGCAGATATGCGTCAAACTCCTATGGATCAAACTGCTCATTGTTTCGGCCAGACGTGTGTTGTCGCACCATCCCACTCAGTAGTCGACAACACGCGGTACGTACTACTTTCTATTCCACCATCATACTTGTCGTTTATCTATTGGGTTCTACGATTTATATGCTACCATGATTTTTCAGGGTCAGCTCACCGCAGACTTACAGGATGAAGTCGCTCGGTACACACGTCAAGTGTCCAGTGTGCCTCTTCTGCAGCGCGACCAACATGTGTCCTGGTTGAGGCATCTCGAGGACAAGCTACGCGGGATCTATTCGGCTATCACGTAAAGCCGTAGTTCCGATGTCGTTCAGCGCCACCTCCTTCCACCGCGGCCCTCCACACAGCAGCAGCGACGGCCACGTCTCACACCGATGGCGACACCCAGACCACCACCTCCTGACCGGGCAGGAGGTTCGTCGTGGCAGCACCACACTCCTTCCGTCGACGAATTTCAGTACCAGCACCATGATGGCGTGTATTTCACACGTTCGTTGGGCAACCCCAAGAGGAAGGTATGATGCGCACAGCAGCAAGTTTTCCCTCAGAAAGAAACCAAGGTTTATCGAACCAGGAGGAGCCAAGAAGCACGTTGAAGGTTGATGGCGGCGGGATGTAGTGCGGCGCAACACCGGAGATTCCGGCGCCAACGTGGAACTCTGCACAACACAACCAAAGTACTTTGCCCCAACGAAACAGTGGAGGTTGTCAATCTCACCGGCTTGCCGTAACAAAGGATTAACCGTATTGTGTGGAAGATGATTGTTTGCAGAGGAAACAAGAAAAACAAGTATTGCAGCAGATTTGTATTTCAAGTATTAAAAGAATGGACCGGGTCCACAGCTCACTAGAGGTGTCTCTCCCATAAGATAAAAGCATGTTGGGTGAACAAATTACAGTCGGGCAATTGACAAATAGAGAGGGCATAACAATGCACATACATGACATGATAAGTATAGTGAGATTTAATTGGGCATTACGACAAAGTACATAGACCGCCATCCAACCGCATCTATGCCTAAAAAGTCCACCTTCAGAGTTATCATCCGAACCCCTCCAAGTATTAAGTTGCTAAACAACAGACAATTGCATTAAGTATGGTGCGTAATGTAATCAACAACTACATCCTCTGACATAGCGCCAATGTTTTATCCCTAGTGGCAACAGCACAACACAACCTTAGAACTTTCTGTCACTGTCCCATGTGTCAATGCAGGCATGAACCCACTATCGAGCATAAGTACTCCCTCTTGGAGTTAAAAGTAAAAACTTGGCCAGAGCCTCTACTAGAAACGGAGAGCATGCAAGATCATAAACAACACATGTATAATAACTTGATAATTAACATGACATAGTATTCTCTATCCATCGGATCCCGACAAACACAACATATAGAATTACATATAGATGATCTTGATCATGTTAGGCAGCTCACAAGATCCAACAATGAAGCACAATGAGGAGAAGACAACCACCTAGCTACTGCTATGGACCCATAGTCCAGGGGTGAACTACTCACTCATCACTCCGGACGTGACCATGGCGGTGTAGAGTCCTCCGGGAGATGAATCCCCTCTCCGGCAGGGTGCCGGAGGAGATCTCCAGAATCCCCCGAGATGGTATCGGCGGCGACGGCGTCTCAGTAAGGTTTTCCGTATCGTGGTTTTTCGCATCAGGGGTTTTCGCGACGGAGGCTTTAAGTAGGCGGAAGGGCAGGTCAAGGGGCGTCACGAGGGGCCCACACTATAGGTCGGCGCGGCCGGGCTTGGGCCGCGCCGCCCTATAGCCTGGCCACCTCGTGGCCCCACTTCGTGTGTTCATCGGTCTTCTCGGAAGCTCCGTGGAAAAATAGGGCCCTGGGTTTTCGTTTCGTCCAATTCCGAGAATATTTCGTTACTAGGATTTCTGAAACCAAAAACAAGTAAAACAGAACTCGGCACTTCGGCATCTTGTTAATAGGTTAGTTCCGTAAAATGCACGAATATGACATAAAGTGTGCATAAAACATGTAGGTATCATCAATAATATGGCATAGAACATAAGAAATTATCGATACGTCGGAGACGTATCAAGCATCCCCAAGCTTAGTTTCGCTCGTCCCGAGCAGGTAAAACGATAACAAAGATAATTTCTGAAGTGATATGCCATCATAACCTTGATCATACTATTTGTAAACATATGTAGTGGATGCAGCGATCAAAACAATGGTGATGACATGAGTAAACAGGTGAATCATATAGCAAAGACTTTTCATGAATAGTACTTTGATACGTCTCCAACGTATCGATAATTTCTTGTGTTCCATGCCACATTATTGATGTTATCTACATGTTTTATGCACACTTTATATCATATTCGTGCATTTTCTGGAACTAACCTATTAACAAGATGCCGAAGTGCCGCTTGCTGTTTTCTAGCTGTTTTTGGTTTCGAAATCCTAGTAAAGAAATATTCTCGAATTGGACGAAATAAAAGCCCGGAGGCCTATTTTCTCACGAAGCTTCCGTAAGACCGAAGACGAGACGAAGAGGGGCCACGGGGAGCCAAACCCTAGGGCGGCGCGGCCCCCTTGGCCGCGCGGCCCTGTGGTGTGGGCCCCCGTGCCGCCTCTCGACTTGCCCTTCCGCCTACAAATAGCCTCCGTGACGAAACCCCCGAGCACCGAGAGCCACGATACGGAAAACATTACCGAGACGCCGTCGCCGCCGATCCCATCTCGGGGGATCTCGGAGATCGCCTCCGGCACTCCGGGCGGAGAGGGGAATCATCTCCCGGAGGACTCTACACCGCCATGGTCGCCTCCGGAGTGATGAGTGAGTAGTCTACCCCTGGACTATGGGTCCATAGCCGTAGCTAGATGGTTGTCTTCTCCCCATTGTGCTATCATTGTCGGATCTTGTGAGCTGCCTATCATGATCAAGATCATCTATATGTAATTCTATATGTTGCGTTTGTTGGGATCCGATGAATAGAGAATACTTGTTATGTTGATTATCAAAGTTATGCTTATGTGTTGTTTATGATCTTGCATGCTCTCCGTTGCTAGTAGATGCTCTGGCCAAGTAGATGCTTGTAACTCCAAGAGGGAGTACTTATGCTCGATAGTGGGTTCATGCCTGCATTGACACCGGGACAAGTGACGAAAGTTCTAAGGTTGTGTTGTGCTCGTTGCCACTAGGGATAAAACATTGATGCTATGTCTAAGGATGTAGTTGTTGATTACATTACGCACCATACTTAATGCAATTGTCTCGTTGCTTGCAACTTAATACCGGAGGGGTTCGGATGATAACCCGAAGGTGGACTTTTAGGCATAGATGCAGCTTGGATGGCGGTCTATGTACTTTGTCGTAATGCCCAATTAAATCTCACTATACTCATCATGATATGTATGTGCATTGTCATGCTCTCTTTATTTGTCAATTGCCCAACCGTAATTTGTTCACCCAACATGTCGTTCGTCTTATGGGAGAGACACCTCTAGTGAACTGTGGACCCCGGTCCAATTCTCTTTACTCGAAATACAATCTACTGCAATACTTGTTCTACCGTTTTCTCGCAAACAATCATCTTCCACACAATACGGTTAATCCTTTGTTACAAGCAAGCCGGTGAGATTGACAACCTCACCGTTTCGTTGGGGCAAAGTAGTTTGGTTGTGTTGTGCAGGTTCCACGTTGGCGCCGGAATCTCCGGTGTTGCGCCGCACTACATCCCGCCGCCATCAACCTTCAACGTGCTTCTTGGCTCCTCCCGGTTCGATAAACCTTGGTTTCTTTCTCGAGGGAAAACTTGCTGCCGTGCGCATCATACCTTCCTCTTGGGGTTGCCCAACGAACGTGTGAAATACACGCCATCAAGCTCTTTTTCCGGCGCCGTTGCCGGGGAGATCAAGACACGCTGCAAGGGGAGTCTCCACTTCTCAATCTCTTTACTTTGTTTTTGTCTTGCTTTATTTTATTTACTACTTTGTTTGCTGCACTAAATCAAAATACAAAAAAAATTAGTTGCTAGTTTTACTTTATTTGCTATCTTGTTTGCTATATCGAAAACACAAAAAAAATTTTAGTTTACTTGCATTTACTTTATTTGATTCATCATGTTTCCTTTTAATTTTACCACAAAGAACATACCGGTAGGACAAGGGTCTATAGTTGGGAGGAACAATATAGAAGAATTTTTCACCCATGTTAGTACCGTTGAAGATTTTGAAGATAGATACTTGGTAGAACTTGCTCCCACTTATGAAATTGCTGCTGCTGCTTTAATTCGCTTGTTGGAAACTAAATTTGTTAATCTAAATCCTATAATCCAACACATGTTTCTTACACTTGGTGATATGGAAGAAGGGGAAAAGAAAGATTTTGTTTTAGAAACCCTTCTTAGAGAATTTGGTGGTCTAGCAAGAGAAGCTAGAAAGGTCTTTGCTAAATTTAATATGCTTGGTTCTCCTACTAATTTTGCTAGTCTCCTTGAAAAGATGGATATGGATAGAATAAGATACACTAATAATATTGATGATGGTGGGGAGATCAAAGCACCAATACCATGCAAGCTCCTAGCTATGAATGATGCACTAGAAAATAATTATGCTTGGCTTGTTCCTGAAAATTTGTTTGATGAGAGTAGCACACCTAAGACTAATGAAAAGGGAGATGCTAAAACTTATGTATCTAATATAATATGCCTAGTTGAGAAAACTCCACACATCGCTGAGAATGCACCACCCTTCGATAATACTTGATACACACTTTCTGTGCCTAGCTGAAAGGCGTTAAAGAAAAGCGCTTATGGGAGACAACCCATGTTTTTACCTACAGTACTTTGTTTTTATTTTGTGTCTTGGAAGTTGTTTACTACTGTAGCAACCTCTCCTTATCTTAGTTTTGAGTTTTGTTGTGCCAAGTTAAGCCGTTGATAGAAAAGTAAGTACTAGATTTGGATTACTGCGCAGTTCCAGATTTCTTTGCTGTCACGAATCTGAGCCCACTGCCCTGCAGGAAGCTCAGAAAATTATGCCAATTTACGTGCATGATCCTCAGATACGTACGCAACTTTCATTCAATTTGACCATTTTCATTTGAGCAAGTCTGGTGCCATTTTAAAATTCGTCAATACGAACTGTTCTGTTTTGACAGATTCTGCCTTTTATTTCGCATTGCCTCTTTCGCTATGTTGGATGAATTTCTTTGATCCACTAATGTCCAGTAGCATTATGCAATGTCCAGAAGTGTTAAGAATGATTGTGTCACCTCTGAATATGTCAATTTATATTGTGCACTAACCCTCTAATGAGTTGTTTCGAGTTTGGTGTGGAGGAAGTTTTCAAGGATCAAGAGAGGAGTATGATGCAACATGATCAAGGAGAGTGAAAGCTCTAAGCTTGGGGATGCACCCGGTGGTTCACCCCTGCATATATCAAGAAGACTCAAGCTGTCTAAGCTTGGGGATGCCCAAGGCATCCCCTTCTTCATCAACAAATTATCAGGTTCCTCCCCCGAAACTACATTTTTATTCGGCCACATCTTATGTGCTTTTTCTTGGAGCGTCGGTTTGTTTTTGTTTTTGTTTTGTTTGAATAAAATGGATCCTAGCATTCACCTTATGGGAGAGATACACACTCCGCTGTAGCATATGGACAAATATGTCCTTGGTTTCTACTCATAGTATTCATGGCGAAGTTTCTCCTTCGTTAAATTGTTATATGGTTGGAATTGGAAAATGATACATGTAGTAATTGCTATAAATGTCTTGGGTAATGTGATACTTGGCAATTGTTGTGCTCATGTTTAAGCTCTTGCATCATATGCTTTGCACCCATTAATGAAGAAATACATAGAGCATGCTAAAATTTGGTTTGCATAATTGGTTTCTCTAAGGTCTAGATAATTTCTAGTATTGAGTTTGAACAACAAGGAAGACGGTGTAGAGTTTTATAATGTTTACAATATGTCTTTTATGTGAGTTTTGCTGCACCGGTTCATCCTTGTGTTTGTTTCTAACAAGCCTTGCTAGCCTAAACCTTGTATCGAGAGGGAATACTTCTCATGCATCCAAAATACTTGAGCCAACCACTATGCCATTTGTGTCCACCATACCTACCTACTACATGGTATTTTCCAGCCATTCCAAAGTAAATTGCTTGAGTGCTACCTTTAAAATTCCATCATTCACCTTTGCAATATATATCTCATGGGACAAATAGCTTAAAAACTATTGTGGTATTGAATATGTAATTATGCACTTTATCTCTTATTAAGTTGCTTGTTGTGCGATAACCATGTTTATCGGGGAACGCCATCAACTCATTGTTGAATTTCATGTGAGTTGCTATGCATGTTCGTCTTGTCCGAAGTAAGGGCGATCTACACTCGAGTTGAATGGTTTGAGCATGCATATTGTGAGAGAAGAACATTGGGCCGCTAACTAAAGCCATGTTCCATGGTGGAAGTTTCAGTTTTGGACAAACATCCTCAAATCTCTAATGAGAAAAGAATTAATTGTTGTTGAATGCTTAAAGCATTAAAAGAGGAGTCCATTATCTGTTGTCTATGTTGTCCCGTATGGATGTCTAAGTTGAGAATAATCAAAAGCGAGAAATCCAAATGCGAGCTTTCTCCTTAGACCTTTGTACAGAGCGGCATAGAGGTACCCCTTTGTGATACTTGGTTAAAGCATATGTATTGCGGTGATAATCCAGGTAGTCCAAGCTAATTAGGACAAGGTGCGGGCACTATTAGTACACTATGCATGAGGCTTGCAACTTATAAGATATAATTTACATGATGCATATGCTTTATTACTACCGTTGACAAAATTGTTTCATGTTTTCAAAATCAAAGCTCTAGCACAAATATAGCAATCGATGCTTTTCCTCTATGAGGACCATTCTTTTACTTTCAATGTTGAGTCAGTTCACCTATTTCTCTCCACCTCAAGAAGCAAACACTTGTGTGAACCGTGCATTGATTCCTACATATTCGCTTATTGCACTTATTATATTACTCTATGTTGACAATATCCATGAGATATACATGTTACAAGTTGAAAGCAACCGCTGAAACTTAATCTTCTTTTGTGTTGCTTCAATACCTTTACTTTAAATTATTGCTTTATGAGTTAACTCTTATGCAAGACTTATTGATGCTTGTCTTGAAGTGCTATTCATGAAAAGTCTTTGCTTTATGATTCACTTGTTTACTCATGTCATCACCATTGTTTTGATCGCTGCATTCTCTACATATGCTTTACAAATAGTATGATCAAGTTTATGATGGCATGTCACTCCAGTAAATTATCTTTGTTATCGTTTTACCTGCTCGGGACGAGCGTAACTAAGCTTGGGGATGCTGATACGTCTCCAACGTATCGATAATTTCTTGTGTTCCATGCCACATTATTGATGTTATCTACATGTTTTATGCACACTTTATATCATATTCGTGCATTTTCCGGAACTAACCTATTAACAAGATGCCGAAGTGCCGCTTGTCGTTTTCTCGCTGTTTTTGGTTTCGAAATCCTAGTAAAGAAATATTTTCGGAATTGGACGAAATAAAAGCCCAGAGGCCTATTTTCTCACGAAGCTTCCAGAAGACCGAAGACGAGACGAAGAGGGGCCACGGGGAGCCAAACCCTAGGGCGGCGCGGCCCCCCCTTGGCCGCGCGGCCCTGTGGTGTGGGCCCCCCGTGCCGCCTCTCGACTTGCCCTTCCGCCTACAAATAGCCTCCGTGACGAAACCCCCAGTACCGAGAGCCACGATACGGAAAACATTACTGAGACGCCGTCGCCGCCGATCCCATCTCGGGGGATCCTGGAGATCGCCTCCGGCACCTCGCCGGAGAGGGGAATCATCTCCCGGAGGACTCTACACCGCCATGGTCGCCTCCGGAGTGATGAGTGAGTAGTCTACCCCTGGACTATGGGTCCATAGCAGTAGCTAGATGGTTGTCTTCTCCCCATTGTGCTATCATTGTCGGATCTTGTGAGCTGCCTATCATGATCAAGATCATCTATATGTAATTCTATATGTTGCGTTTGTTGGGATCCGATGAATAGAGAATACTTGTTATGTTGATTATCAAAGTTATGCTTATGTGTTGTTTATGATCTTGCATGCTCTCCGTTGCTAGTAGATGCTCTGGCCAAGTAGATGCTTTTAACTCCAAGAGGGAGTACTTATGCTCGATAGTGGGTTCATGCCTGCCATTGACACTCGGGACAAGTGACGTAAAGTTCTAAGGTTGTGTTGTGCTGTTGCCACTAGGGATAAAACATTGATGCTATGTCTAAGGATGTAGTTGTTGATTACATTACGCACCATACTTAATGCAATTGTCCGTTGCTTGCAACTTAATACCGGAGGGGTTCGGATGATAACCCGAAGGTGGACTTTTTAGGCATAGATGCAGTTGGATGGCGGTCTATGTACTTTGTCGTAATGCCCAATTAAATCTCACTATACTCATCATGATATGTATGTGCATTGTCATGCTCTCTTTATTTGTCAATTGCCCAACCGTAATTTGTTCACCCAACATGCTCGTTCGTCTTATGGGAGAGACACCTCTAGTGAACTGTGGACCCCGGTCCAATTCTCTTTACTCGAAATACAATCTATCGCAATACTTGTTCTACTCGTTTTCTCGCAAACAATCATCTTCCACACAATACGGTTAATCCTTTGTTACAGACAAGCCGGTGAGATTGACAACCTCACTCGTTTCGTTGGGGCAAAGTAGTTTGGTTGTGTTGTGCAGGTTCCACGTTGGCGCCGGAATCTCCGGTGTTGCGCCGCACTACATCCCGCCGCCATCAACCTTCAACGTGCTTCTTGGCTCCTCCTGGTTCGATAAACCTTGGTTTCTTTCTGAGGGAAAACTTGCTGCTGTGCGCATCATACCTTCCTCTTGGGGTTGCCCAACGAACGTGTGAAATACACGCCATCATACTTCAAGACAAGCATTAATAAGTCTTGCATAAGAGTTAACTCATAAAGCAATAAATCAAAGTAAAGGCATTGAAGCAACACAAAGGAAGATTAAGTTTCAGCGGTTGCTTTCAACTTGTAACATTTATATCTCATGGATAATAGTCAACATAGAGTAATATAACAAGTACAATATGCAAGTATGTAGGAATCAATGCACAGCTTCACACAAGTGTTTGCTTCTTGAGGTGGAGAGAAATAGGTGAACCGACTCAACATAAAAGTAAAGAGAATGGTCCTTCAAAGAGGAAAGCATCGATTGCTATATTTGTGCTAGAGCTTTTATTTTGAAAACATGAAACAATTTTGTCAACGATAGTAATAAAGCATATGAGTTATGAAAGTTATATCTTACAAGTTGCAAGTCTCATGCATAGTATACTAATAGTGCCCGCACCTTGTCCTAATTAACTTGGACTACCGGATCTTTGCAATGCACATGTTTTGACCAAGTGTCACAATGGGGTACCTCCATGTCGCCCGTACAAAGGTCTAAGGAGAAAGCTCGCATTTTGGATTTCTCGCTTTTGATTATTCTCAACTTAGACATCCATACCGGGACAACATGGACAACAGATAATGGACTCCTCTTTAATGCATAAGCATGTGGCAACAATTTTTATTCTCATATGAGATTGAGGATATATGTCCAAAACTGAAACTTCCACCATGAATCATGGCTTTAGTTAGCGGCCCAAAGTTCTTCTCTAACAACATGCATGCTCCAACCATGAAGGTGGTAGATCTCTCTTGCTTCAGACAAGACGGACATGCATAGCAACTCAAATGATATCCAACAAAGAATAGTTGATGGCGTCCCCGAAACATGGTTATCGCTCAACAAGCAACTTAATAAGAGATAAAGTGCATAAGTACATATTCAATACCACAATAGTTTTTAAGCTATTTGTCCCATGAGCTATATATTGCAAAGGTGAATGATGGAATTTTAAAGGTAGCACTCAAGCAATTTACTTTGGAATGGCGGATAAATACCATGTAGTAGGTAGGTATGGTGGACACAAATGGCATAGTGGTTGGCTCAAGGATTTTGGATGCATGAGAAGTATTCCCTCTCGATACAAGGTTTAGGCTAGCAAGGTTATTTGAAACAAACACAAGGATGAACGGTACAGCAAAACTCACATAAAAGACATATTGTAAACATTATAAGACTCCATACCGTCTTCCTTGTTGTTCAAAACTCAATACTAGATGTTATCTAGACTCTAGAGAAACCAAATATGCAAACCAAATTAGCAAGCTCTAAGTATTTCTTCATTAATGGGTGCAAAGTATATGATGCAAGAGCTTAAACATGAGCACAACAATTGCCAAGTATCAAATTATCCAAGACATTTTAGAGTTACTACATGTATCATTTTCCAATTCCAACCATATAACAATTTAACGAAGATGAAACTTCGCCATGAATACTATGAGTAGAGCCTAAGGACATATTTGTCCATATGCAACAGCGGAGCGTGTCTCTCTCCCATAAAGTGAATGCTAGGATCCATTTTATTCAAACAAAACAAAAAACAAAAACAAACCGACGCTCCAAGCAAAGTGCATAAGATGTGGCCGAATAAAAATATAGTTTCAGGGGAGGAACCCGATAATGTTGTCGATGAAGAAGGGGATGCCTTGGGCATCCCCAAGCTTAGACGCTTGAGTCTTCTTAGAATATGCAGGGGTGAACCACCGGGCATCCCCAAGCTTAGAGCTTTCACTCTCCTTGATCATATTGCATCATACTCCTCTCTTGACCCTTGAAAACTTCCTCCACACCAAACTCGAAACAACTCATTAGAGGGTTAGTGCATAATAAAAATTCACATGTTCAGAGGTGACACAATCATTCTTAACACTTCTGGACATTGCATAAAGCTACTGGACATTAGTGGATCAAAGAAATTCATCCAACATAGCAAAAGAGGCAATGCGAAATAAAAGACAGAATCTGTCAAAACAGAACAGTCCGTAAAGATGGATTTTATTAGGCCACCAGACTTGCTCAAACGAAAATCCTCAAATTGAATGAAAGTTGCGTACATATCTGAGGATCATGCTCGTAAATTGGCGTAATTTTCTGAGCTACCTACAGGGATATAGACCCAGATTCGTGACAAGCAAAGAAATCTGGAACTGCGCAGTAATCCAAATCTAGTACTTACTTTTCTATCAAAGACTTTACTTGGCACAACAAAACATAAAACTAAGATAAGGAGAGGTTGCTACAGTAGTAAACAACTTCCAAGACACAAATATAAAACAAAAATACTGGAGTAAAAACATGGGTTGTCTCCCATAAGCGCTTTTCTTTAACGCCTTTCAGCTAGGCGCGTAAAGTGTATCTCAAGTAACATCGAAAGATGAAGCATCAACATCATAATTTGTTCTAATGATAGAATCATAAGGTACCTTCATTCTCTTTCTAGGGAAGTGTTCCATACCTTTCTTGAGAGGAAATTGATATTTAATATTACCTTCCTTCATATCAATAGTAGCACCAACGGTTCGAAGAAAAGGTCTTCCCAATATAATGGGGCAAGATGCATTGCATTCAATATCCAAGACAACAAAATCAACGGGGACAAGGTTATTGTTAACCATAATATGAACATTATCAACTTTCCCCAAAGGTTTCTTTTTAGCATTATCAGCGAGATTAACATCCAAATAACAATTCTTCAATGGTGGCAAGTCAAGCATATCATAGACTTTTTTAGGCATAACAGAAATACTTGCACCAAGATCACATAAGGCATTACAATCAAAATCTTTGACTCTCATTTTAATGATGGGCTCCCAACCATCCTCTAACTTTCTAGGAATAGAAGTTTCAAGTTTTAGTTTCTCTTCTCTAGCTTTTATGAGAGCATTTGTAATATGTTTTGTGAAAGCCAAGTTTATAGCACTAGCATTGGGACTTTTAGCAAGTTTTTGTAAGAACTTTATAACTTCAGAGATATGGCAATCATCAAAATCTAAATCATTACAATCTAAAGCAATGGGATTATCATCCCCAAGGTTGGAAAAAATTTCAGCAGCTTTATCACAAGCAGCTTCAAGCAGCTTTAGCAGTTTCAGGTAATTTTGCGCGCTTTGCACTAGGAGTAGAAGCATTGCCAACACCAATTATTTTACCATTGATAGTAGGAGGTGCAGCAACATATGAATCATTAGCATTGCTAGTGGTGGTAATAGTCCAAACTTTAGCTACATTTTCTTTTTTAGCTAGTTTTTCCTTTTCTTCTCTATCCCACCTAGCACGCAGTTCAGCCATTAATCTTATATTCTCATTAATTCTAACTTGGATGGCATTTGCTGTAGTAACAATTTTATTTTCAATATCCCTATTAGGTATAACTTTTGATTTCAAAAGATCAACATCAGAGGCAAGACTATCAACTCTAGAAACAAGAATATCAATTTTATTGAGCTTTTCCTCAACAGATTTGTTAAAGGCAGTTTGTGTACTAATAAATTCTTTAAGCATGGCTTCAAGTCCAGGGGGTGTATTCCTATTATTGTTGTAAGAGTTCCCATAAGAATTAGCATAACCGTTACCATTATTATAAGGATATGGCCTATAGTTATTACTAGAATTGTTCCGATAAGCATTGTTGTTGAAATTATTATTTTTAATGAAGTTCACATCAACATGTTCTTCTTGAGCAACCAATGAAGCTAATGGAACATTATTAGGATCAACATTAGTCCTATCATTCGCAAGCATAGACATAATAGCATCAACTTTATCATTCAAGGAAGAGGATTCTTCAACAGAATTTACCTTCTTACCTTGTGGAGCTCTTTCCGTGTGCCATTCAGAGTAATTAACCATCATATTATCAAGAAGCTTTGTTGCTTCACCAAGAGTGATGGACATAAAGGTACCTCCAGCAGCTGAATCCAATAAATTCCGCGAAGAAAAATTTAGTCCTGCATAGAAGGTTTGGATGATCATCCAAGTAGTCAGTCCATGGGTTGGGCAATTTTTAACCAGAGATTTCATTCTTTCCCAAGCTTGAGCAACATGTTCATTATCTAATTGTTTAAAATTCATTATACTACTCCTCAAAGATATAATTTTAGCAGGGGGATAATATCTACCAATAAAAGCATCCTTGCATTTAGTCCAGGAATCAATACTATTCTTAGGCAGAGATAGCAACCAATCTTTAGCTCTTCCTCTTAATGAGAAAGGGAACAATTTTAATTTTATAATGTCACCATCTACATCTTTATACTTTTGCATTTCACATAGTTCAACAAAATTATTGAGATGGGCAGCGAGCATCATCGAACTAACACCGAGAAAATTGCTCTCTCATGACAAGATTAAGTAAAGCGGGTTTAATTTCAAAGAATTCTGCTGTAGTAGCAGGTGGAGCAATAGGTGTGCATAAGAAATCATTATTATTTGTGCTAGTGAAGTCACACAACTTAGTATTTTCAGGGTTGGCCATTTTAGCAATAGTAAATAAAGCAAACTAGATAAAATAAATGCAAGTAAACTAATTTTTTTGTGTTTTTGATATAACAAACAAGATAGCAAATAAAGTAAAGCTAGCAACTAATTTTTTTTGTGTTTTGATATAAGTGCAGCAAACAAAGTAGTAAATAAAATAAAGCAAGACAAAAACAAAGTAAAGAGATTGAGAAGTGGAGACTCCCCTTGCAGCGTGTCTTGATCTCCCAGCAACGGCGCCGTGAAAAAGAGCTTGATGGCGTGTATTTCACACGTTCGTTGGGCAACCCCAAGAGGAAGGTATGATGCGCACAGCAGCAAGTTTTCCCTCGGAAAGAAACCAAGGTTTATCGAACCAGGAGGAGCCAAGAAGCACGTTGAAGGTTGATGGCGGCGGGATGTAGTGCGGCGCAACACCTGATATTCCGGCGCCAACGTGGAACCTGCACAACACAACCAAAGTACTTTGCCCCAACGAAACAGTGAGGTTGTCAATCTCACCGGCTTGCTGTAACAAAGGATTAACCGTATTGTGTGGAAGATGATTGTTTGCGGAGGAAACAGTAAAAACAAGTATTGCAGCAGATTTGTATTTCAAGTATTAAAAGAATGGACCGGGGTCCACAGTTCACTAGAGGTGTCTCTCCCATAAGATAAAAGCATGTTGGGTGAACAAATTACAGTCGGGCAATTGACAAATAGAGAGGGCATAACAATGCACATACATGACATGATAAGTATAGTGAGATTTAATTGGGCATTACGACAAAGTACATAGACCGCCATCCAACCGCATCTATGCCTAAAAAGTCCACCTTCAGGTTATCATCCGAACCCCTCCAGTATTAAGTTGCTAAACAACAGACAATTGCATTAAGTATGGTGCGTAATGTAATCAACAACTACATCCTCGGACATAGCGCCAATGTTTTATCCCTAGTGGCAACAGCACAACACAACCTTAGAACTTTCATCACTCGTCCCGTGTGTCAATGCGGGCATGAACCCACTATCGAGCATAAGTACTCCCTCTTGGAGTTAAAAGTAAAAACTTGGCCGCAGCCTTTACTAGAAACGGAGAGCATGCAAGATCATAAACAACACATGTATAATAACTTGATAATTAACATGACATAGTATTCTCTATCCATCGGATCCCGACAAACACAACATATAGAATTACGGATAGATGATCTTGATCATGTTAGGCAGCTCACAAGATCCAACAATGAAGCACAATGAGGAGAAGACAACCATCTAGCTACCGCTATGGACCCATAGTCCGGGGGTGAACTACTCACTCATCACTCCGGAGGCGACCATGGCGGTGTAGAGTCCTCCGGGAGATGAATCCCCTCTCCGGCAGGGTGCCGGAGGAGATCTCCGTAATCCCCCGAGATGGGATCGGCGGCGACGGCGTCTCGGCAAGGTTTTCCGTATCGTGGTTTTTCGCATCGTGGGTTTCGCGACGGAGGCTTTAAGTAGGCGGAAGGGCAGGTCAAGGGGCGTCACGAGGGGCCCACACTATAGGTCGGCGCGGCCGTGGCTTGGGCCGCGCCGCCCTATAGCCTGGCCACCTCGTGGCCCCACTTCGTGTGTTCTTCGGTCTTCCGGAAGCTCCGTGGAAAAATAGGGCCCCGGGTTTTCGTTTCGTCCAATTCCGAGAATATTTCGTTACTAGGATTTCGAAACCAAAAACAGCGTAAAATGGAACCGGCACTTCGGCATCTTGTTAATAGGTTAGTTCCAGAAAATGCACGAATATGACATAAAGTGTGCATAAAACATGTAGGTATCATCAATAATATGGCATAGAACATAAGAAATTATCGATACGTCGGAGACGTATCACACCACGGATCACGGCCACGTCTCACACTGACGGTGACACCCAAACCACCACCTCCTGACCAGGCAGGAGGTTCGTCGTGGCAGCAGCAGCACACTCCTTCCGTCGATGACTTTCAGTACCAGCAGCGCGGTATGTTCTGTGACTATCAGCAGCAAGCTGCTTTCGACGAGTGGCAGCAGCAGCAGGCCCCTTTCATGGGAGGAGCGGGATACACGCAGGGTATGTACTATTCTAGCTATTGTGTTCCATATAGACTATACTCCACTTAGTTTGACATCACTTATGTTTCGTGGCACATGATAGACCGTCCACCCAGTGCCGCTGCCTACTTCTACTAAGGCTGAGCTTAATAGGAGCAAGAGACTTGGTGGCAACAACCAGAATGATATATTATTTAATCGTGGAAATGCCATGTCAGGTGCACCTATCAGAATCGGAACAAACCAATTACCAAATCCTAACCATAAAAAAGATCATTAAAAAAGCCACACTGCGTCCAATCCTTCATGGGAAGCTAGTGATCAGGATCCTGAGCAAATGGAGTATTACAGCGCGGGGATGAAGCTCGGTGAACAGAGGGGTACGTGAGCACCCCCTGACTGGCTGCCACGTGTCTAACACCGTTAACTGTCCGTGAGATGATAAAGCAATGGAAAACGCTGGAGATCACCCGGGGTTCACTCGCGTTCGTTCCTCCGCATCGCGAGCCTAACACGCGTCCCTCCAGCGTGCGTGGATAGTAGACAACATGGTGGGCCCGTCCCAAGCCTTATCTCGTCGTTGCCTTCTACCTAGCGATTCCCAAACACAACCGAAACTTCTCTGTACGCCACCACCGCCGATGTGTCTCTTTCCTGCATACATGCATTTTAGTAACATCTAGTAATGAAAATTGAGAACTAGCAGTTTCATTTTGTTTTCCAAGCATCCCATTTAACAACGAAATCTTCAACAGTTCATATGCTAAAATGATTACTCAACTACTAAAATGATTTAGTATGTCCAGGCAACAATGAATCATCTAGATAGGGATGGCATCCACCAGAAGTGCACTTATACTGCTCGAGCCCAGCGTTGCATTGCATCCGCATTCACTCCAGACAGCTACCCCATAAATACAAACAATATATGAATCCTGGTTACAGCGTTGCGCACTTGCATAAGTTGAATCCTTTTTCAGTGAACCTTTTTCCGGATACTAGAAGTAAATTTTGAAATTTGGTATAGGAGAACATGGGGACTCACTGCTCACGCATCTTGATCTATAGCAAACTGAAGGAGAGCTCGGACGGAGGCGGAGGAGATCTTGAACGAAGGGGTACGGAGGCGGACCACCTTCGCCGTCGCCGGACCAACTCACCGTCGCCGGACCATCTTGCCATCGCCGGAGGACAGAAGAGCTTCGAGGCGGAGAGAAGCTTCGGCGAAGGGAGGTGTAGGAGAGCTCAGACAGATGCGGGGGAGATCTTCACGGAGGCCCCTTTCGTCCCTCAATGCTGCACGGACCGATTGATGAGTTTTTCGCCCCTCGGTCTCCGAGCGCCGGCGGCCGCCCCTTTCATTTAGATGGAGCCTCGCGCGCGCGCCGCCGCCGCCGATTGCCCCGGCTGTATAGGTCCGCATCGGTGCCCTCCCCGGGTTCCTATCCAACTGGATCTCCACCTCTTCGGGTTTCACGGCACTCGCCGGATCGAATATAGCACGGGCATAACTATGTAAATCACAAACTGACCAAACAATAAGTTTAATCTGCTTATAGCGCAACCATCTTACCGCAATTGGTTCCTCCTCTAATTCAGTGTGGCAACCGGCAACAACGAAGCGAGAAGGCCTCCCGGGCGGCTCTGTGCTCGGCAACGACGACGACCTGCCCCTCGTCGACACCTCTGGTCGGCCGCCAATTCCTTGCAGCAAGGCCGTCCGTCCTTTTCTAGCAAGGCCGGCGGGAGAGGGAGGGATTGGGGGCGGCATCCCTCTACAAGATTTGGCCCCAATTAGCCCCGGCCGCGTCCCGCCACGGCGCACGCATGCATGGACGCCGGGATGTCTATGCCGCGCGACTCGGACCACACGCGGTCCTCCACAGGCGGCGCGATACAGCTCGCAGCTGAGCTGCCTGATGCGCGACTCGAGCAGGTTGAGGCAGCATCGAGTTGCTGTGTTGGTGCCGCGGTGGCAGCGGAGGCGAAGCGCCGTGGCTGGCATCTGCCGCCACGAGGTGGAGGGCACCGGCGACGATGAGAGGGAGGCGGCGGTGACGAGGAGACGTGGAGTGGGACAGGGAGACGTCTGAGTCGCGGGCCGACCGCGGGAGGAGGAGAAGAGGTTAGCTCAGAGGCAGAAAAGTAGATTTCACGGCCGTTTGATGGCCGTGAGCATCTACTCGCGTAGATCGAATCTAAAAGCAAATCTGACGGTGTCTACGGGGTGCTCACATACCCCCCTGATCACCAAATTCACTCTTACAGCGCGCAGCAGAACTATGTTGGTATGCACACTCCTCCACCAGAGCCCACACAGGAGACGCAGTACGACCCCGAGTCCGGGACCTGGATCCCTGCTTGCATCACCAGGGCCCCGGACAGGTTCGGTTGGACACCCCATGTTACGCCGCCTCCACGAAACCCCAGACGCCGTCCATAGTCTCAGACATTTATGTATCTATGTATCAGACATTTATGTATGCATCACCTATGTATCAGACATTATGTATGAACTATGTATCAGTATGTTCTAGCGTTTAAAAATAGCGCCATAAGTGCCTTTATATCCCTGCTAACCCTAAGCGTGTGCTCCAAATAAACCTAAGCGTGTGCTGCAAACATGCATGCAAATAATCGGATGACCCTAGGCCGGTCGGACTGTAGGAGGCCAATTGGTCTCTAGCTGTCCAGTTGGTCAGCTATCGACCAGTTGGTCAGCTATCGACCAACGAGTTTGGCCATTTGGGTCAGCCATCCAGTCGATACCCTATCGGTCTACCCCTGTCCGATCGGACTACTACAGTCCGACCGAATCACACTTTTGTAAATATTTCAAAACGCGTGATAGTCCTGGAATTAAATAATTAATTCGTATTATTTAAAAAAAATCGCGAATGGGTATTTGATGAGTGGACAAGAATTTTCGAGGCCTAAGTTGGGGCAGTTTGGAACGGGTATTTGGGGGGACAACTTGGGTGGGATCTTGCTTTAGATAGGATCAATGAGATCAATTTTTTTAAGATAAAAAACATGTTCAAAAATTCTCAAATTTTTTTGACTACATACATCTATGTTATATATGCAACACTAAAAAATCGCTGCTTCAAATTCAACATACATTTAGAGAGCCAAAAAAGATAAATCTGGGAATGAATAGTGTGAAATACTATTCACCCAAAGCTGACACTATTCATAATAGAATTTGTCTTTTTTGTTTCTCTAAAAGTAGATTGAGTTTTGAGCTGATTTTTTTTGGAGTTGTAGATACAGTCCATAAGTATGTTGTATAATTTTGTTCGATTTTTTTGTGTTTCGTAAATATGCTTTTTATGATCTGATCTTACAATCTCACCTAAGAAGATTTAACAATATTTGGCTAAGTGTGAAGAACTAAACAACTCAGTTCGTAATTGAAAATCTCTCTACCCACTGCTTTGAACTCGTCATCGAAGATCTTACATGTCCACTCGATTGGTGCTTCCTATGAACTCGTCATCGATTCGTGCTACCTTTGAACTCGTCATCGATTGGTGCTTCCTTTTCACTCGCCATCGAAAATCTTTGCACATTTCTTAGTAGATCGGTGTGTTTCAAGTCACAGTTCTTAATAGTGTCATTATGCTCTTTGCGGTTCTTGCCCAACGGAGAGAACTGCCGTTCAACTTCCGTCTCGTTAGTTGCACAAAAAAAAGGGGGAAATTCACTTAAATCAACATTCCTTCATCTGCTTATTTCTCCCATCAACGGAGTTACCAATCATTGAAATCGCCGTCACTAGTAAAGATCGTTGTGAGATTTAACATGTAGAGCCCTGATGTACACGAGCCGCGATGGGGTTTGCCGCGGCGCATGTAACGAAGGGCGCGCGTCTATCTCCCAGGCGTGTAACCGCGGCAGCTCATCCGAATAGGGTACACACTGCCACTTGACTTACACCTGGTTGAACAGGTAACCATCTCACTTTGATCTACGGAAAATCGGATCAAAGATTGCAAGAAAACACAGAAAAAATCGGTAGGAATCGGCGGCGGAATGATGTGTCAGATCTCGACAAGAGCGAATCCGTATGTGGGAAACCCCGAAGAACGCTCGGTCAGATGATCGACTGGTTCGCTTGTGGCTGGTGGTCAGCTGGCGCTCGGCCACCGCCGAAGCCGGCTCCGCGCCGCTGAACCAGCGAAACCGAGGAAGATGAAGACGCAAAGAAGAGGCGAAATAAGGCAACAAGATCCCAAGAAAATCCAAACGCGAACGGGTAGACGTAGAGGATTCTGCCGGAACCGGAGACGAGGAAGAGGAGAGCTGCTGCTAAGCTGCGGCGCCGCCGGGTTATATAGAGCGCACGGAAGGGTTCGCAGTCTAGGGTTCGGTTCTGTTTCGGCGCTCTGGGCCTGGTAACATGAGTGGGCTGCCCGGGGAGAGCTTATTTGTAGGCTCAGTCCGACCATGCGAGGCGGCCCAGGCCTGTGCATTCGGAAGATGCAAAGAAGGGATGCGGATACAATATGCTTCTAGGTGCGAAAAAAAATACAGTACTAGGAAAACATTTACAAATGCGAAAACACTTAGAAAATGTACATTTTTGTGTCCCTTGGTTTTGTGCAAAAAAAAATAGAAAAAATTAAATATTGTGAGTTGTTTTAAGAAGACAAATTGAGTGCCAAATCTGTTGCATGTTTAGAGCATGAACTTTCTCGTTTATATTGGAAGAAACATACATGTCTATCATGCAACATTTGCATAATTTTTTTAAAGCATAACTACATTTGATAGATTTCTGCAAGTGGCATCATCACCGCTCTCCGTTGTAGGAGACAAGGAAGTACCGTCACCCTCAAGGGTTATGTGAGTCGAAGAGATGCACCATCAACGGCGAAGCCTATGTTGTTGGGGCGCGTCAATCGTGGATCATCCCCATGCTTCTCGAGACCTAGATCTATCACTTGTCGTCGACCACGTTGAGGCAGGCCTGCAAATCCGCCACCCTCTAGCCTCTTTCCATGCTCCTAGACCATCGTCCACCCTTGCACATCAACGACCGCCACCACATCGCAGAACAACAAATCAACCTCACCATGGGAGAGACATAAGACAATTTCCATTAGTCCCCTGACGTCGCCCCCAAGGACACTGCCAAGTTGGATTTGTGGCTGGGGAAAGATTATTCCAACAGTCATGATCGTCGCCATCGAAGCGCTACCATGTGACACACAATTTCTAACCCTAACAGAGCATCCAAAGCATCGAGCCGGGGTCATGTAGTTTCTCTGGATAGGTTCTATATTTGTGCGTTCGCTCGCTTTAGTTTCACGCTAAGCTCATCTTTGGAATGCTGCTGAGTTTTGCAATGGTCTCGTGAGAGATTCCAGTATTTCAGTTTAGCCAAATTACATGACCATTCACTGCAGACGATTATGCGGGCCTTCAGTTTGCATCAAAAATCGAGCTCCTGGAATTTTCAGGCGTTCATTAGGCTGAAAACATCAACTCATGAATCCTGGCCATGAAATCTTTTAATGAATAAATGTGCGGTCCTGGTGTGAATAATGACACAGGGGGTTATATATACAGAAAATAAAATGATGCAGGACATGAACAAAAAAACATCAGCTCCTGGTGTGAATAATGACACAGGGGGTTATATATACAGAAAATAAAATGATGCAGGACATGAACAGAAAACATCAGCTCGGCCATATGTAAACGAGTCATATGCAAAGGGTTATACTTCCTCCAATCATATTTTCCTTATCTTTTTTAGCAAACCTACAATCATATTTGTCATTAAAAAAATACTTTCACATGCAGGACCATGCTCCTGGGAGTCAAGTTGTATATCCGTTGTATAAGTCGACATATGTTTAATACTTTAATCCAGTGCTATGTTTAATGAAGATGTGGTGAATTCTCTATAAAGAAACTTTCCATTGAGCACCTCAACACTGAAATACCAATGGAAGAATCCCAATTTCTCTCATCTGTGTGATTCTGAAAGATGTTTTAAATGCTTCACTCCAATGAAAATGGACAAGTTCACAATAGTATACACTGGTATTACCGCAGCTATCACATCAGTTAATCAGCTGGTCTGACAAGCAAATCATGCAGATCATATAAATAACAGCAGACAAGCAGACCAATAAGCATACAGCATCATCCTTCCTGAACCACGTCTTGTTGTTCTAAACAACCTAAACAAATTTGATGCATGATGTTAGGACAGATGCATGCCACTACAAGAGACCACACATTGTTGTACATGTACCCTTTCCAAGATATGCCGAACTTGCAGATGAGCAAAACCTACCCCATGTCCCTGCTTTTCTACATTGTACCTTCATGCTCATTGCCCTAAACTCTGGGTTCCGATGCAAGAATAATCTTCTTCCTAGGACCCTGAAAGAACAGACACCTTAAGCTTGACCTTTGCACCTCAAATCAAATTATACATATGTACAAGAAAGAACACAGACGAACAATGACTTCACATTGAATTGGGCATTAACTACGTACCATGTCATCAGACCAAAAAAAATGTAACTGCATGCAGTATTTTTCTAAGGCAGCCCAATTTCCATAGCAAAATTGTCTAAGCTCATGCTTTTTAACACTTCTGTATACTTACTTAGCAATAGAGTTTACAGTTTATGTAGAATATACGGAAATATAACTATTTTTCCCTACTAAAATTACTCTTCAGATGACAGATGTGAAGAAATAGCCAACTTTAGCAAAATTCAAGATCTGGCATGATGTAATGCACTTACCATCGGGATACCCAAGGCCTTGAGATCACTTTCAGTCATGTGACGTAGGGCTGCCATGTCAACCTGCAAGACAATTGTCAACAAAATAAGCGGAGAAAAACTATATTCGACAGATTTAGGGAATAGCCAAACCTCCTCTGCCTGGAAGTTAACAGAATACTTCTCAAGTCCAAGTGATTTCAGGAAATTGTCGATTGGACTTTCAGCCTGCAAGTGTTCCCAAAGGAGAAGATGTTGGGTAAGAACATAAAACAAGCCAGAAAGTTTATTTTAAAAAAATTCTATCGCACATTCTCAAAATAACTATGTTAAGAACAAGCTGTACCACGTACATTGAAGGATGTTTATAACATGTTCAGCAACAAACACTCCAGTCATAACCAACATACAACAATGCCGAAATTTGTAGTAAAATACAGAGGCACAAGAATAGTTAATTCTACGCATTTCACACGACAAAGTAAAATAACTTCAATATAAGTATCCATGTGGAACAACATAACCCTGTACTACAGAGCACTTACTACCCAGTCAACATGCAACAAGCTACCCGTTGTTGGTTAACTAGGGCAGAGGTTTTGAATAAAACAATTGAACAGCCCCTCATTTAGAGTTCCTCATAATGAAATGTAGCATGAACACTTGTCAGATGATAGTTAATCTGCCTGTTGCTTTCTTGGATACATAACAGGGTGTAAAGCATCCTTATCCAATTCTTAAAAGTTTACGTTACGGCGACTTGTCTATCTCTAAAATTGTTGACCATGATATATATACACATAAGTTCAGGTACACATTCGCCTACAGCAAATCTTGCTTCCAGGAAGTGCTAAACTTACACAAGGCCCAGCTATAAAAGGACCTATGCTTACATGGCAATGGCTAATGAGATATCTCAGAATTTTATGCACAAGGTCAGCATAAAGGATCAAAGGGAAATGCTGAAAATGCACAACAAATTATTACTCTCGAGTATAATAATCTTGGTAGGAAAATGTCTTTGGAAACGAAATGGAAATGAAAGAGCTTAAACGTTTAAAATCACTAACAAAACTTAACAAAAAGCTGTAGACAAATAGATTCTCAAGGATAAAATGTTAATGATGCTCTCTATAGAATGGAATAAACAAAGCAAGCTAAACGAAAATACCGTCATAACACAAAGTTGTCCAAAAGTAGTACTACAAATTTCATGCTGGGTACAATAAATAAGGTCGATTCCAGCAATACATGCCTTAGCTTCAAGCTAATCGCCAAGCGACTAAAGCCTATGGGCAAATGAAATTCTGGCACATGTAGAAAGCAGAGAAACTGGGAAACATATACTACCAACAGAATACATACCTTTGGCTGAGAAGTCTTCTTAGATGATGACGGTTTCGCTACTTTCTTACTTTGGCGTACAGGCCTTTCATCAGCATTTTCACGCCTTGTGACTTTCACAATCTCCGATACAGGTTTTACCTTTCGAGGGTCAGCATTTGATGGTTGTGGGTGCATTGTTCCAGATAGCTTCTCACGTAGATCACGTACACCTGAACCCATTTGACCGGCAGACCCTTGCTGAGGGTTCTTCCTCTGAAGCTTGAATCGCAAATCCCGTGGATCAGCTGATCCTTAAGTGCAGACAGACAAAGTTAAATGGGACCAGGATAAAAGGTAGCTTGTCTGAGTTCATTTGAGGTACATCGACAGATAGATTACTTGAAGCCGATGCATTATCTTCCCGGTAAAGATCATGCTTCCATTTATCATCAGTTTGTCGCTGCCTACAGACAGTACAATATAAGAAATATCAATATTGCTGAAATTAGCTAGTCTAGTGGAAACATGAACGGTGAAATGGCGCACACCAGAATATTCTGCGGTCGACAAGAAGGATCACCTAATAACTTAAAATATGCATGCTAACAAAGAGCATCACGCTTTCTTTTACAAGCGGTCGTAAACACATCAAGGCTCATGTCAACAAACATTGCACAGTATGAGGTTACATGAGAATAGAAGTGAGCTAACATATTATTCATCCTTTGATTGATGTTAATGTTGGACTCCTTTGTTTGGAAATAGCAAACAGATCTATTAAAAAATCAATAGCAAGCTATCAGCTTTCCAACAGTTCATAACTCGGTTCCCTGAGTTTCTGTTAGGTTAGGTAAAACAGTGTGTTTCCTAGGTTATTTCAGTAGCTTCTAACTCCATGCCAAGATATGCCAACTTATGAGAACAGAACAATTGTAAAAGCAAGCGATTGTCCAAAGTACCTCCAAAGACAACAAATAAGAAAGGATTGTGCAGAAACCTAAGCTTGCTATGCTGACATAGTGACATCGCAGACCAATTCATGATATATTCTCCCATGCTGAACCACTGTATCTGCCTCCACAGTGCCCATCACTCCACAATGTTCATCGCTTGGACGACAATGACAACATACATCAAGTGCCACAAAGCTCGCCCCTACTCCATGGGACCTCAATTATAACATGAACGAAGGCATGGAATCTACCACTCCCCATCCGAGCAACCTAAAACTACGCCCCAATTTCCACCATCTCTAAGTCTAACCACACACAGGAGCGCACAGGGCGAGCATCGCTTAGCTAAGGTTACAGAACGAGCATGCGGAGTAGCAGAGCACAAGGGTACATGAGCGGCAGGCGCGAAGAGCCTACTTCAGATTCGAACCGGGAGGGGGGCGGAGCCCTGTTGAAGACAGGGGAGGGGAGCGCAGAAACGATACGGAGGGAGGGGAGAGATGAGAGCGGAGCTTGAGCTGACCTCTTGAACACCGCCTGACGGGCCCGGAGGGCAGGGTCGGCGCCGCCGCGGCCGGACGGGCGGTCGGCGTCGAGGCGCTCGTGCACGGAGGGCTTGCGGCCGGTGGAGATCTGGTCCGCATACATCTCCGCCGCTGTGCCTGCGTACGGCGGGGCGGGAGGGCGGCTGGTCTAGGGTTTCGGCTTTCGGAGCCGACGCGAGGCGAGGAGGGAGGACGATGGTGAGGAAGGAGGAGGAGATGAGCGAACGAGTGGCTAGTGGGGCTGGGAGGCGGGGCCCATTTGTCTGTACACAATTAAGCTATGTTTCACGCCCCATATGAACCCACTATGTGAAAACATATTTTAATTTAAGAAAAAAATAATTTTCTTATGTATATCTTGACATTCTACGTTCGTACATCTAGATCTATTTGGACGACTCTGACTAATAAACGTTGGATGGGCTTAATTGTTTTATGTTTGATCTTTGTTTTTGCCTAGGATGTCGCCCTATGCACATGATATATTGAAGCCCGTACTTTGTGATGCATCACATGATTTCTGCTACCTCTAACAACAGACATGAATTTAATGCTTCAAAGTAGTAGCACCATTAGCTTTCATGATACTCTTTTCAAAAATACTATCACCCTTTGTTATCATTTAGTTTTATAAAAGAAAATATACAAATGCTTTGATACTTGGATTTATTTGGCAAGGGTGTGAGAAAGATTGTTGTAGAGTTTTTTACAACATTATATATTTAAGATCCAAAAGTTGAAGTGTGAACTAATAAAGCAAAAAAAAGATATGTTTATTGTCTCTATAAATGGCTCACACGTTTGGCTTGCAATAGATAAGGACATGCTTCGATGGCCTGAAGTTCAAGTTTTGAATTAGGAATCTTATAGTTAACCTTTCTTAACTTCTTAACGTGCATTGTTAATATTTAAACAATTCTCAATCGTTCAACTGATAAATATACACACTTGGACCTTTACCTATTGTTCTTCCTAAAACCAAAGGAACAACCAATGGCTATGAGAAAACCTCTTGGGATGGAAGGACCTGAGGAAGTGATAGCTCTAACCCTAATTATCTAAGGTCGATGGGAGACCAAGGCTTTGCCCAGCGAAGCGACAAATTTTTTCATGTCTGACTAATGAGGGGTCAATTTCCCTCGATACATACTTGATTGTGTATTACCGAGTTTACATGAAACCATATGTGACTCGTATTTCTATTAGATAGACATGTTTTTCCCACAATCGGCAAAAAGGAAATTTTTTATTTGTTTCGAGCCTTGTAATGCTCCTAGTGCTTCAAAATAACCCAATTACATTTGTGAAAAAATAACTTAAATTTGGTTGTGATACAAAAATTCATAACTGAATTTCATCTCGTTAAACAAAACATATACACATTCAAGTTTAGCAGCGGATTCGGCTCATTACAATTGTCAACACAAAAATCATTTTCAAGTTGCCAAATTTCAGTCTAAATTTATGTCATATTGATGGCGTGTAACTCACACGTTCGTTGGGAACCCCAAGAGGAAGGTATGATGCGCACAGCAGCAAGTTTTTCCTCAGAAAGAAACCAAGGTTTATCGAACCAGGAGGAGCCAAGAAGCACGTTGAAGGTTGATGGCGGCGGGATGTAGTGCGGCGCAACACCGGAGATTCCGGCGCCAACGTGGAACTCTGCACAACACAATCAAAGTACTTTGCCCCAACGAAACAGTGAGGTTGTCAATCTCACCGGCTTGCTGTAACAAAGGATTAACCGTATTGTGTGGAAGATGATTGTTTGCAAGAAAACAGTAAAGAACAAGTATTGCGGCAGATTTGTATTTCAGTATTAAAAGAATGGACCGGGGTCCACAGTTCACTAGAGGTGTCTCTCCCATAAGATAAAAGCATGTTGGGTGAACAAATTACAGTCGGGCAATTGACAAATAGAGAGGGCATAACAATGCACATACATGACATGATAAGTATAGTGAGATTTAATTGGGCATTACGACAAAGTACATAGACCGCCATCCAATTGCATCTATGCCTAAAAAGTCCACCTTCGAGGTTATCATCCGAACCCCTTCCGGTATTAAGTTGCTAAAGCAACGAGACAATTGCATTAAGTATGGTGCGTAATGTAATCAACAACTACATCCTCGGACATAGCGCCAATGTTTTATCCCTAGTGGCAACAGCACATACACAACCTTAGAACTTTACGTCACCTGTCCCGAGTGTCAATGCGAGGCATGAACCCACTATCGAGCATAAATACTCCCTCTTGGAGTTAAAAGCAAAAACTTGGCCAGAGCCTCTACTAGATAACGGAGAGCATGCAAGATCATAAACAACACATAGTGTAATAACTTGATAATTAACATGACATGGTATTCTCTATCCATCGGATCCCGACAAACACAACATATAGAATTACGGATAGATGATCTTGATCATGTTAGGCAGCTCACAAGATCCAACAATGAAGCACAATGAGGAGAAGACAACCATCTAGCTACTCGCTATGGACCCATAGTCCAGGGGTGAGACTACTCACTCATCACTCCGGAGGCGACCATGGCGGTGTATAGTCCTCCGGGAGATGATTCCCCTCTCCGGCAGGGTGCCGGAGGGCGATCTCTGGATCCCCGAGACTGGGATCGGCGGTGACGGCGTCTCGGAAGGTTTTCCGTATCGTGGCTCTCGGTGCTCGGGGTTTCGTCACGGAGGCTTTAAGTAGGCGGAAGGGCAAGTCAAGAGGCGGCACGGGGGGCCCAAACCATAGGCGGCGCGGCCGGGGGTGGGGCCGCGCCGCCCTAGGGTTTGGCCACCCCGTGGCCCCTCTTCGTCTCGTCTTCGGACTTATGGAAGCTTCGTGGAAAAATAGGCCCCTGGGCTTTGATTTCGTCCAATTCCGAGAATATTTCCTTACTAGGATTTCTGAAACCAAAAACAGCGAGAAAACGAGCAAGCTGGCACTTCGGCATCTTGTTAATAGGTTAGTTCCGAGAAAATGCACGAATATGACATAAAGTGTGCATAAAACATGTAGGTATCATCAATAATATGGCATAGAACATAAGAAATTATCGATACGTCGGAGACGTATCAAGCATCCCCAAGCTTAGTTACTGCTCGTCCCGAGCGAGGTAAAACGATAACAAAGATAATTTCTGAAGTGATATGCCATCATAACCTTGATCATACTATTTGTAAACATATGTAGTGGATGCAGCGATCAAAACAATGGTGATGACATGAGTAAACAAGTGAATCATATAGCAAAGACTTTTCATGAATAGTACTTCAAGACAAGCATTAATAAGTCTTGCATAAGAGTTAACTCATAAAGCAATAAATCAAAGTAAAGGTATTGAAGCAACACCAAGGAAGATTAAGTTTCAGCGGTTGCTTTCAACTTGTAACATGTATATCTCATGGATAATTGTCAACATAGAGTAATATAACAAGTACAATATGCAAGTATGTAAGAATCAATGCACAGTTCACACAAGTGTTTGCTTCTTGAGGTGGAGAGAAATAGGTGAGCTGACTCAACATAAAAGTAAAGAGAATGGTCCTTCAAAGAGGAAAGCATCGATTGCTATATTTGTGCTAGAGCTTTTATTTTGAAAACATGAAACAATTTTGTCAACGGTAGTAATAAAGCATATGAGTTATGTACATTATATCTTACAAGTTGCAAGTCTCATGCATAATATGCTAATAGTGCCCGCACCTTGTCCTAATTAACTTGGACTACCGGATCTTTGCAATGCACATGTTTTGACCAAGTGTCACAATGGGGTACCTCCATGCCGCTCTGTACAAAGGTCTAAGGAGAAAGCTCGCATTTTGGATTTCTCGCTTTTGATTATTCTCAACTTAGACATCCATACCGGGACAACATGGACAACAGATAATGGACTCCTCTTTTATGCATAAGCATGTGGCAACAATTATTATTCTCATATGAGATTGAGGATATGTGTCCAAACTGAAACTTCCACCATGAATCATGGCTTTAGTTAGCGGCCCAAAGTTCTTCTCTAACAACATGCATGCTCCAACCATGAAGGTGGTAGATCTCTCTTGCTTCGGACAAGACGGACATGCATAGCAACTCACATGATATCCAACAAGGAATAGTTGATGGCGTCCCCAGAAACATGGTTATCGCTCAACAAGCAACTTAATAAGAGATAAAGTGCATAAGTACATATTCAATACTACAATAGTTTTTAAGCTATTTGTCCCATGAGCTATATATTGCAAAGGTGAATGATGGAATTTTAAAGGTAGCACTCAAGCAATTTACTTTGGAATGGCGGATAAATACCATGTAGTAGGTAGGTATGGTGGACACAAATGGCATAGTGGTTGGCTCAAGTATTTTGGATGCATGAGAAGTATTCCCTCTCGATACAAGGTTTAGGCTAGCAAGGCTATTTGAAACAAACACAAGGATGAACGGTACAGCAAAACTCACATAAAAGACATATGGTAAACATTATAAGACTCCATACCGTCTTCCTTGTTGTTCAAAACTCAATACTAGATGTTATCTAGACTCTAGAGAAACCAAATATGCAAACCAAATTAACAAGCTCTAAGTATTTCTTCATTAATGGGTGCAAAGTATATGATGCAAGAGCTTAAACATGAGCACAACAATTGCCAAGTATCAAATTATCCAAGACATTTTAGAGTTACTACATGTAGCATTTTCCAATTCCAACCATATAACAATTTAACGAAGAAGAAACTTCGCCATGAATACTATGAGTAGAACCTAAGGACATATTTGTCCATATGCAACAGCGGAGCGTGTCTCTCTCCCATAAAGTGAATGCTAGGATCCATTTTATTCAAACAAAACAAAAAACAAAAACAAACGACGCTCCAAGCAAAGTGCATAAGATGTGGCCGAATAAAAATATAGTTTCGGGGAGGAACCGATAATGTTGTCGATGAAGAAGGGGATGCCTTGGGCATCCCCAAGCTTAAACGCTTGAGTCTTCTTAATATATGCAGGGGTGAACCACGGGGCATCCCCAAGCTTAGAACTTTCACTCTCCTTGATCATATTGCATCATACTCCTCTCTTGATCCTTGAAAACTTCCTCCACACCAAACTCGAAACAACTCATTAGAGGGTTAGTGCATAATAAAAATTCACATGTTCAGAGGTGACACAATCATTCTTAACACTTCTGGACATTGCATAAAGCTACTGGACATTAATGGATCAAAGAAATTCATCCAACATAGCAAAAGAGGCAATGCGAAATAAAAGACAGAATCCGTCAAAACAGAACAGTCCGTAAAGATGGATTTTATTAGGCCACCAGACTTGCTCAAACGAAAATGCTCAAATTGAATGAAAGTTGCGTACATATCTGAGGATCATGCTCGTAAATTGGCGTAATTTTCTGAGCTACCTACAGGGAGATAGACCCAGATTCGTGACGGCAAAGAAATCTGGAACTGCGCAGTAATCCAAATCTAGTACTTACTTTTCTATCAAAGACTTTACTTGGCACAACAAATCATAAAACTAAGATAAGGAGAGGTTGCTACAGTAGTAAACAACTTCCAAGACACAAATATAAAACAAAAATACTGGAGTAAAAACATGGGTTGTCTCCCATAAGCGCTTTTCTTTAACGCCTTTCAGCTAGGCGCAGAAAGTGTAACTCAAGTAACATCAAGAGACGAAGCATCAACATCATAATTTGTTCTAATAATAGAATCATAAGGTACCTTCATTCTCTTTCTAGGGAAGTGTTCCATACCTTTCTTGAGAGGAAATTGATATTTAATATTACCTTCCTTCATATCAATAGTAGCACCAACGGTTCGAAGAAAAGGTCTTCCCAATATAATGGGGCAAGATGCATTGCATTCAATATCCAAGACAACAAAATCAACGGGGACAAGGTAATTGTTAACCATGATATGAACATTATCAACTTTCCCCAAAGGTTTCTTTTTAGCATTATCAGCGAGATTAACATCCAAATAACAATTCTTCAATGGTGGCAAGTCAAGCATATCATAGACTTTTTTAGGCATAACGGAAATACTTGCACCAAGATCACATAAAGCATTACAATCAAAATCTTTGATTCTAATTTTAATGATGGGCTCCCAACCATCCTCTAGCTTTCTAGGAATAGAAGTTTCAAGCTTTAGTTTCTCTTCTCTAGCTTTTATGAGAGCATTTGTAATATGTTTTGTGAAAGCCAAATTTATAGCGCTAGCATTGGGACTCTTAGCAAGTTTTTGCAAGAACTTTATAACTTCAGAGATATGGCAATCATCAAAATCTAAATCATTACAATCTAAAGCAATGGGATTATCATCCCCAAGGTTGGAAAAAATTTCAGCGGTTTATCACAAGCGGTTTCGACGGTTTTAGCGGTTTCAGGTAATTTTGCGCGCTTTGCACTAGGAGTAGAAGCTTTGCCAACACCAATTATTTTATCATGGATAGTAGGAGGTGCAGCAACATATGAATCATTAGCATTGCTAGTGGTGGTAATAGTCCAAACTTTAGCTACATTTTCCTTCTTAGCTAGTTTTTCATTTTCTTCTCTATCCCACCTAGCACGCGGTTCAGCCATTAATCTTATATTCTCATTAATTCTAACTTGGATGGCATTTGCTGTAGTAACAATTTTATTTTCAATATCCCTATTAGGCATAACTTTCGATTTCAAAAGATCAACATCGGAGGCAAGACTATCAACTCTAGAAACAAGAATATCAATTTTATTGAGCTTTTCCTCAACAGATTTGTTAAAGGCGGTTTGTGTACTAATAAATTCTTTAAGCATGGCTTCAAGTCCAGGGGGTGTATTCCTATTATTGTTGTAAGAATTCCCATAAGAATTAGCATAACCGTTACCATTATTATAAGGATATGGCCTATAGTTATTACTAGAATTGTTCAGATAAGCATTGTTGTTGAAATTATTATTTTTAATGAAGTTTACATCAACATGTTCTTCTTGGGCAACCAATGAAGCTAATGGAACATTATTAGGATCAACATTAGTCCTATCATTAACAAGCATAGACATAATAGCATCAACTTTATCATTCAAGGAAGAGGATTCTTCAACAGAATTTACCTTCTTACCTTGTGGAGCTCTTTCCGTGTGCCATTCAGAGTAATTAACCATCATATTATCAAGGAGCTTTGTTGCTTCACCAAGAGTGATGGACATAAAGGTACCTCCAGCAGCTGAATCCAATAAATTCCGCGAAGAAAAATTTAGTCCTGCATAGAAGGTTTGGATGATCATCCAAGTAGTCGATCCATGGGTTGGGCAATTTTTAACCGAGAGATTTCATTCTTTCCCAAGCTTGAGCAACATGTTCATTATCTAATTGTTTAAAATTCATTATGCTACTCCTCAAAGATATAATTTTAGCGGGGGATAATATCTACCAATAAAAGCATCCTTGCATTTAGTCCAGGAATCAATACTATTCTTAGGCGAGAGATAGCAACCAATCTTTAGCTCTTCCTCTTAATGAGAAAGGGAACAATTTTAATTTTATAATGTCACCATCTACATCTTTATATTTTTGCATTTCACATAGTTCAACAAAATTATTGAGATGGGCAGCGGCATCATCGGAACTAACACCGGAAAATTGCTCTCGCATAACAAGATTAAGTAAAGCGAGGTTTAATTTCGAAGAATTCTGCTGTAGTAGCAGGTGGAGCAATAGGTGTGCATAAGAAATCATTATTATTTGTGCTAGTGAAGTCACACAACTTAGTATTTTCAGCGTTGGCCATTTTAGCAATAGTAAATAAAACAAACTAGATAAAATAAATGCAAGTAAACTAATTTTTTTGTGTTTTTGATATAGCAAACAAGACAGTAAATAAAGTAAAGCTAGCAACTAATTTTTTTGTGTTTTGATATAATGCAGCAAACAAAGTAGTAAACAAAATAAAGCAAGACAAAAACAAAGTAAAGAGATTGAGAAGTGGAGACTCCCCTTGCAGCGTGTCTTGATCTCCCGACAGCGGCGCCGAGAAAAGAGCTTGATGGCGTGTATTTCACACGTTCGTTGGGCAACCCCAAGAGGAAGGTATGATGCGCACGGCGGCAAGTTTTCCCTCGAGAAGAAACCAAGGTTTATCGAACCGGGAGGAGCCAAGAAGCACGTTGAAGGTTGATGGCGGCGGGATGTAGTGCGGCGCAACACCGGAGATTCCGGCGCCAACGTGGAACCTGCACAACACAACCAAAGTACTTTGCCCCAACGAAACGGTGAGGTTGTCAATCTCACCGGCTTGCTGTAACAAAGGATTAACCGTATTGTGTGGAAGATGATTGTTTGCAGAGAAAATAGTAAAACAAGTATTGCAGCAGATTTGTATTTCGGTATTAAAAGAATGGACCGGGGTCCACAGTTCACTAGAGGTGTCTCTCCCATAAGATAAAAGCATGTTGGGTGAACAAATTACGAGTCGGGAAATTGACAAATAGAGAGGGCATAACAATGCACATACATGACATGATAAGTATAGTGAGATTTAATTGGGCATTACGACAAAGTACATAGACCGCCATCCAACTGCATCTATGCCTAAAAAGTCCACCTTCGAGTTATCATCCGAACCCCCTCCGGTATTAAGTTGCTAAACAACGAGACAATTGCATTAAGTATGGTGCGTAATGTAATCAACAACTACATCCTCGGACATAGCGCCAATGTTTTATCCCTAGTGGCAACAGCACAACACAACCTTAGAACTTTACATCGCTTGTCCCAGGTGTCAATGCGAGCATGAACCCACTATCGAGCATAAATACTCCCTCTTGGAGTTAAAAGTAAAAACTTGGCCAGAGCCTCTACTAGAAACGGAGAGCATGCAAGATCATAAACAACACATGTATAATAACTTGATAATTAACATGACATAGTATTCTCTATCCATCGGATCCCGACAAACACAACATATAGAATTACGAGATAGATGATCTTGATCATGTTAGGCAGCTCACAAGATCCAACAATGAAGCACAATGAGGAGAAGACAACCATCTAGCTACTGCTATGGACCCATAGTCCAGGGGTAGAATACTCACACATCACTCCGGAGGCGACCATGGCGGCGTAGAGTCCTCCGGGAGATGATTCCCCTCTCCGGCGGAGTGCGGAGGCGATCTCTGGATCCCCCGAGATGGGATCGGCGGTGACGGCGTCTGCGGAAGGTTTTCCATATCGTGGCTCTCGGTGTCGGGGGTTTCGTCACGGAGGCTTTAAGTAGGCGGAAGGGCAAGTCAAGAGGCGGCACGGGGGGCCCAAACCATAGGCCGGCGCGGCCAGGGGTGGGGCCGCGCCGCCCTAGGGTTTGGCCACCCCGTGGCCCCTCTTCATCTCGTCTTCGGACTTCTGGAAGCTTCGTGGAAAAATAGGCCCCTGGGCTTTGATTTTGTCCAATTCCGAGAATATTTCCTTACTAGGATTTCTGAAACCAAAAACAGCGAGAAAACGGCAAGCGGCACTTCGGCATCTTGTTAATAGGTTAGTTCCAGAAAATGCACAAATATGACATAAAGTGTGCATAAAACATGTAGGTATCATCAATAATATGGCATAGAACATAAGAAATTATCGATACGTCGGAGACGTATCACGCGCTCGTCGAGTTCCTCCGTGAGCACTGGAAAATCTTCGCATGGTGTCCAGCTGACATGCCAGGAGTACCCAGGGAACTTGCCGAGCACCACTTAAACTTGGATCCAATAGCGAGACCAATCAAACAACCTTTGCGGCGTTTTTCGGAGCCAAACCGCAAAGCTATGCTTGTCGAGAGATTGATAGATTGAGAGAAGCTGGTTTCATCAAGGAGCTGCATACGAGAGGCCACGTGGGTCGCAAACCCGGTGTTGGTCCCGAAGAAAAACACTAAAGTCCTTCGCATGTGTGTCGACTTTACGTGTCTCAACAAACATTGTCCAAAGGATAACTTCCCCTCCCGAGGATCGATCAAATTATCGACTCCACGGCGGGATGTGAACGTCTTTCCTTCTTGGATGCTTACTCTGGTTATAACCAGATCAGATTGAAAGAAGAAGATGAAGTCAAAACAGCGTTCATCACACCTTATGGCGTGTTTTGCTATCGAACAATGCCTTTTGGTCTGAAAAACGCGGGAGCAACATATCAGCGGATGATGCAGAAATGTTTAGCAACACAGATTGGGAAAAATGTACAAGTGTACATCGACGACGTCGTCATAACATCAAAAAAGGGGGCAACATTAATCGAGGACTTGAAGGAAACTTTCGACAACCTCGACAAATTTTGTCTCAAGTTGAATCCGACGAAGTGTTCTTTCGGCGTCCACTGCAGGAGAACTTCTCAGGTTCCTAGTCTCAGCAAGAGGGATCGAAGCTAATCCCGAAAAAATCCAAGCTATCGTAACAATGAGGAAGCCAACAAAGTTGAAAGAAATACAACAGCTAACTGGGCGAGTCGTAGCTTTAAGCAGATTCGTCGCCAGACTGGGAGAAAAGGCGTTACCATTCTACGCCCTAATCAAACAAGGAGATAAGTTCCAGTGGAACGAGGAGGCAGATAGAGCTTTCGAGGATCTTAAACGTGCAATTTCGACACCACCAATCTTGGTGGCGCCAAAAGAGAAGGAACCTCTCCTGCTATACATTGCAGCCACACCCCAGGTAGTCAGCACGGCACTAGTTGTCGAAAGAGAGGAAGAAGGAAAACTCCACGGAGTACAGAGGCCGATATATTTCATAAGTGAAGTATTATCGCCTTCAAAACAGAGGTACCCACAGTACCAGAAGCTAGCATACGGAGTGTTCACAACCGCAAGAAAATTGCGGCACTATTTTTCGGCGCACCCGATAATAGTAGTCAATGAGGCGCCTTTATCCAATATACTCAACAATCCAGAAGCCACAGGTCGTGTCTCCCTTTGGGGAATAGAACTTTCTCCTCGGGACATCACGTATGAAAAAAGAAAAGCAATAAAGTCACAAATTTTGCCATACTTCATCGCAGAGTGGATGGAGCTGCAAAATACAGGACCCCCAGATCTATCGAGAACCTGGACTATGAACTTTGACGGGTCCAAGAGGTTAGAGGGAGCTGGAGCAGGCGTGATACTCATATCACCTGAAGGCGACAAACTAAAATATGTCTTACGGATGACGTTCCCAAACGCGTCTAACAATGAGGCAGAATACGAAGCTCTTATACACGGGATGAAGATGGCAAAAGCTTGTAGCAACTCGACTAAAAATCTTTGGCGACTCACAATTGGTGGCTCAGCAAGTCATGAACCAGTGTGACGCAGTCAATGATAGCATGGTGGCATACAAAGAAGTATATAACGAGCTCGAGAAACTATTTGATGGATGCGAAGTAAATCACATCAGCAGGCTCAGCAATGACGAAGCCGATGTTCTTGCAAACATCGGGTCACAGTGTCTCGCGATTCCTCCGGGCGTGTTCTGGGAGGAGATAACAGAGAGATCCACGAAGCAGAAGAAATCAACAAAGAAGGAGAAGGATGAGAAACCCTCGGGGGCTGCGAAAGAAACATCGGAAGAGGAAGAGGAACAAGATCTAATATTAATGGTGCAAGTTCCATGGATGCAGGCGTACATATCGTACATCCTAAGGAAAACAATACCCGACGATCCAGTTGAAGCAAGGCGAATTATCGACGGTCTAAAGCTTTTACAGTGGTCAAAGGGGAGCTGTACAAACGCAGTATTTCGGGTGTGCTACAGCGATGCGTTACACCTGAAGAAGGAAGGATAATCCTGAAGGACGTGCACGAGGGAATATGTGGTCATCACACGAGCAGTCGAGCTATTGCTGCCAAGGTATTTCGAGCTGGATTTTACTGGTTGACAGCAATTGAGGACGCAAAGGAGATAGTACGAACTTGCGACGCGTGCCAGAGATTTGCCGCAAAACCTCACTCTCCGGCAGCAGAACTGATGCCAATACCCTTATCTTGGCCCTTTGCTCAGTGGGGTCTCGATATGGTGGGGAAGTTACACAAAGCTTCGCCAGGAGGATATGAGTACATGCTCGTCGCTGTCGACAAATTCACCAAGTGGATAGAAGCAAAGCCGATAAATTCACCAGACGCAGCATCAGCAATACAATTCGTGAAGGGCATTGTTTTTCGGTTTGGAGTACCTCATAGCATCGTCACGGACAATGGCAGCAACTTCACATCTAAGGAATTCAAGGCGTACTGTGCAGAGGTAGGCATCAAATTGCACTTCGCGTCAGTTCCGCATCCTCAAACTAATGGCCAAGTCGAGAAAGCCAATGGTATCATCTGCAATGGTATCAAGAAGCGTTTGCTAGGGCCATTGGAAAAGGCTCGACATACCTGGCCAGAGGAGCTACCGAGTGTGCTGTGGAGTATCCGAACAACACCAAATACGGCGACACAAGAAACTCCGTTCTTTCTGGTCCATGGAGCTGAGGCAGTACTACCAATAGAGATAGAGCATGACTCCAAGAGTCACGGAATATGATGAGGAGGCTTCAAGGAAGGCACTAGAGGACGGTGTCGACGCATTGGACGAAGCCAGAGACGAAGTATTGTCAGGGGTCACCAAATATCAGCAAGACCTGAAAAACTATCACAGTCGACGTCTGCGACCAAGATCCTTTCAGGTTGGAGATTTAGTTCTGCGACTCAATCAAGAACGTACTGAAAAACTCAAATCGCCATGGCTTGACCCTTACATCGTCACGGAAGTCATCGAAGGAGGAGCGTACAGGATCAAGGATAAGAAGACAGGGGTTCCCGAGAAAAACCCCTGGAACGTGGCACAGCTAAGGCGTTTTTACGCTTAGTGTCGAAATATAGTCCTCCTTGTAAAATTACAATGTACTGAAACGCCCGCGAGTTTCCAGACGCACTTTTTTCCTTTTTTGGGGCACCGAGTGGGGCCGGGAAATGTTTTTCATGAGGCGGGCTCGCGGTGCTGCAATATAATAAAGATAGTGGAGATACATATCTTTTTCTTCGACATGCTCGGGGATGTACGCCTCGAAGTTACAATATATACACAACATAGATGAATCTAACTGGCAAGAAATATTTCGCCTTGGTATCAAATACCTCGCTAAATAAAAAGAAGGTACAAAATAGCAATCAGCAAAAGAACAAAATACTCGGGGGCTTGTACCCGCAAATATAGTATATTCAATAAGAATTTGGGTGCCTTGGTTTACAACCTCGCATACACAATAAAGAGAGTTACCACCGAAAAACTCGGGGGCTTGAGGAAGAAAAATAGAAATATTTCCA
Source organism: Lolium rigidum (assembly GCF_022539505.1). Lineage (NCBI taxonomy): Eukaryota > Viridiplantae > Streptophyta > Magnoliopsida > Poales > Poaceae > Lolium > Lolium rigidum. Next base: position 158,960,774 of record NC_061514.1, read on the forward strand.
ACTTTACAATATAGTATATGTTTACAATAATACAGGACGCCATTCCCAAGAAAAATCGACAGGTTAAAAGAGAAAGAAAGTCAATTGCGGCTCAGTATATTATCTATGGTCATCCGTCCAGTATTTGCATACGAGTACTATGTTCAGCATAGCTGCCCCTTTCGAAGAACTCAGAGTCCATCCGAAGAAGTTCATCCATCATATCTTCTGCAAGAGGGGTTACATGATCATCAATTTTGCTGACATCCCTTTTCATTTTCGCCATCTTGGCTAAGCACTTGGTAACAATTTGGCTCATGTCAAACTTGGGATAGCAGATTTTGATCATCATCATAGCAAACCTGGCACCAGCAGATAGTTGAGCTCGCACAAAGTGATGGATACGAGGGGCATCTTGAAACTTCTCCAACAAACCAAGAATAGTGGCGGGTGCCTCGTTCCGAGGAAACATCGTGTTGTAAACCAGGGTCAATGTTCTGGTACAGAAATCAAGGAACTCGCGAACCTGACAGGCGCGGTCTTGAAACCTAACAATTTGTCGGGTTCGCTCTGGAGTGGCCTAGAATAGAGAACCATGATCAAGAGAAAGGTTAACAAGAAGATTTTTCCTTGCCTTTACCCTCTCTTCCTCAGCAGCAGCGTCGAGAAAGGAACCTATTTGACGACAGCACAGGAATTTAAAAAAAAGGATACAGCAGGAAGATAGAAGTTTTGATTTGGAAAAGCATACCTGACATATCCACACTAGCTTCATTCATCAAATCAAGCATAAAATTCTCTCGAGTGGTCGCCTTTTCAGCTTCGGAAACGGCGGCTTCCTTGGCAGCCATGGCTTCTTGAGCTTGTTGAAGTGCAATATTTTCTGCTCCGGATGCCTTACGAGATTGCTCCATCATCTTAAGTGTTTGCTTCTTCGCATACTGAAGCTGTTGACGAAGTTCTTCCAAATCTTGCGATAAATTTCCACTCGAGGAATCTTCACCAAGTTCAGTACTAACAAGCACTTTCCTCGGGCGAGAAGAAGTAGGCAAATTATCGGAAGGAGCAGGAGTTGGAGTATAGTTATCAAATATCAACTGAAAAGAAAAGGCTCGACATCAATCATCAAGCAAAATAGACTTCCATTCATATTCGGCATATTTACATATCTATTACAAAAGGATGGTTCCTAATGAACCAAGAGGTCAATTGTCGCCAAATCTATAAAAGGCGACAGCACCAAAAGAGAACGACAGAGAAGGAAAAGTTGGTCTACTTGACCTCCGGCTTTGATGAACTTGGAGCTGGAGTTGGCTTGCATCCAAGATAGGCGAGGACCTTCTTTGAGTTTGGCTTCGCAGCCTTGATCAGCGATTGCCATTTCTTGGTCTCCATCTCCTGCGTGTCGCCAACCCTTGTCCAGTCGACATTCTGTTGGCTGTCGGCAACCAGAGCAATAGTGCCTTCAACGCCAACCTTCAATCCTTCTTGGCGAAGTTTGAGCCCGAGATTATCTTTAGAATTGAAGCACTTGGCGAGAGCAAGAAACGGTGCGGGTTGTTCTTTCTTCGGGAAGAAATAAGGGTATAGCTGCCACAACCCCGCCTCAGCTTCAGCAAGACCGTCGCGTGCCTCGTCTCCATGAATCTCAAGGAGAGAAAGCGCGTCAAGAAGAGGATCGTTCTCAGGATCCCTAAGTTCATATTCTTGACCCGTTTTTCCTGCTAAGGCAAAAATTTATTGATAAAAAAGCAAGACAGGAGAAGTTCAAGGAAGTCAAAATAGTTTGGGCACTTACTGGCAAAACGACGGCTCTGCGACGCCAGGCGCTTGATAACCGCCTCTTCGCGAGCAGATTGTTCGGTTATATGCTCGCTCAGAGAAGTTTCCGCGGCATGAAGCCTTTTCCGCAAGTCTTCAACGGTAGCAGCATCCGCTTCAGCTTTCTTGCGAGCTGTTTCGCTTTGCTCTAACTTAACAGCAAGAGCGTCAGCGCTTTTGTTGGCTTCGGCAAGAGTTTCTGGTAAAAATAAACGACAGGTAAACGACACGGCAAAAATAAAGGAGTATATGTACCAGAAAGAACAAGGAAAAAAGTAGTACCTTTAAGTTTATTTCATGATCGCGGTACCCAATGAATTGAGTACCGAGGCGAACAAATTCCTGAATCAGAGGCTGAAGAACGAGCAAAAGAAAAAGGAAAAGCCAATATAGAAGGAAAAGTTCGACAGGATTTATGCAAGAAACAAAGGGAAGTCGACAAATGTTGAAATATTCGAGAGAAGAACGGTACAAAATCTTACATCATCCAATGAAGAAGTAGTGGAACTACCAGCCAGCAGAAGCAGTTCCTTGGATGATTCTACCCTAGCCCTCTTTGGGGAAGAGGCTCGGGGGCTGGCAATTGGAGTAGGATGCTCTGCATCTCGTTGAGGAAGAGAATATTCATCCTCATCAGGAGGAGCTTCAGAAACAACTACTGTACGGGACGTGCTCGTTCGAGCAGTCGTGTCAATAGGTTGAATATCATCCTCATCATCACTACCAAAAAGCGACAAAACAGTAAACAATATAGTCGAAACAAGCATTGGCAAACAACAAAAATAGCGGCAGGAACTTACGAGCTGACGAGAGCATCGGTGTAAGGGTCGAAAGTTGTCCTTTTTTCGGTAGGAGCAACTTCTTCGGCAGGAGGCGTGCCGGTCTTGGAGGGGCCGGAGTTGAAAACTTCATCCCGCTTTCTCTTGTTTCTGGGAGAAGTAGCTGGAGGAGGAGAGTGTGCCGATCCGGTAGCCTCGGAATCTTCCTTTTCAGAGGATACCGCAGATTTTCGAGAACCCGCGGTTTCACTCTCAGGGCGAGAAGTACCCTGGTTGTCGTCGGTGACAACAGCCCGTTCTTCGACCTCTCCACCTTCAGGAAGGGGAGGAAGACAAACAAGAGTTGGGTGATTCTGCAAAAAAGAAGAATGTCGACAAAAAAGTTATAGGAAGGATGTCAACAAAAATTTGTTCTCGAGAAAAAAAATGCAGGCAAACATTACCTCAGGGAGCGCGTTGGTAGCGCTATACGGATTTACGCGACAAGACGAGGGGACAGGATCTTTCTTGTTGAGGGAGGAGATTTTACGGACAAGTTTTTCTAAATCCTTGACTGGCAAATCCACTGACAAACGATCTTCATCCTTGTCGCCAGCATATTTCCAGAGGGGATTCTTGCGAGCTTGCAGGGGTTGCACCCTAGTCCTAAGGAAGTACGCTGTGATTTGGACACCCGATAGTTCCTGACCTCGGGTATTTTGGAGTTGGCGAATGCGTGTCATTAAAGCTTCTGTCGCCGTTTGTTCTTCGTCGGTAGCTTCTGCATCCCAGGAACGCCGGCGGCAGATTTTCTCGGTGCCATCAAAAGGAGGAATGTTGTTTCAACAGAGCCATGGTTCTCCTCATGAATATACAACCACTTTTTTCGCCACCCTTGTACTGAGTCGGGGAATTTGACGTCGAAATATTCGACGTCGGGACGGACGCAGATGACAACGCCGCCAATGTTATAGGCGACGCCGTGGGAGCCATTACGGCGACAGAAGAAAATGCGTTTCCATAGAGCCCAGTTAGGCTGGACTCCAAGGAAAGCTTCGCAAATCGTGATAAAGATGGAGATGTGGAGGATGGAATTGGGAGTGAGATGATGCAGTTGCAATCCGTACATAAAAAGCAATCCCCTTAAGAAATTGTGAATGGGGGCAGAAAGACCACAGATGAGGTGGTCGACGAAACTGACCCGATATTCCATTGGAGGAGTTGGATAGCTTTCTTCACTGGGAAAGCGAAGCGCACCCTCTTTCGTGCTGATCCCCAACCTCTTCAGCAGGTTGATGTCTTGAGGGGAGATTCTGGATCTCTCCCACTCCGTGTTCCCCAGATCTTCAGTCGCCATCCTCGACTCGGGTGTGATGTGCTTCGTGAGCTTGCGCGGAGGCATCAATGAGATTGGCGGCAAAGAGAGTGAGTATGGCTGCGCGCTTGAAGCAATAAGAGCAATGGAGGATCTTGGAGAGGAGCAGCAGAGGTGCGGCGCAAGCGAACGGATTAGAGGAGGAAGACGATACCCTTATATAGATGTGCGCTGAACGGACGCACCGTTGGATTGAGAGATTGCGGAACAGATGGTATACACGTGGACAAGGGGTAAAAAGTAATTTCATATAGACGAGAAAGCACAGCGGCTACAGTACGTGCGCCAGGAAAAGCGGAGGACGTGTGTCCCCCACTTGCACAACGTGTCAAAATGACAGGATTTTCGGGCCCACAAGGCAGAGAGATAAGCGGTTCTCGCGTCTTCTCGATACATTGGTCGTGGCTGTCGTCAGCAGTGATGTCACCTTGGTAAAAGAAACTCTCGGCTATGAAGCTTGGCAAGAACGGCGACACCAGAAGATTATGGTTTATCTCGAGAGCCTTTGAATAAATACAAGTATTTGCTCAAATGCTCGGGGGCTACTTTAGAAAAAAGAAACATTCGAATATGGCAAAATAGAAATGGCGAGAGCCTATGACCAAACGCAAGCATTTGTTCATAGCCTCGGGGGCTACTCCCATCGGGAACGCTGTTCGCGCACCCGACAGATATGAAACCTCGAGAAAGAAAGACAATATAGCAACATGAGGCATTAGAATGTTGAGCCTACAACCAAGCACAAGTCCTTGGCTGTAGCCTCGGGGGCTACTCCCATCGGGAACACTGTTCACGTGTCCGATGAAATTATAAAAAAAAAAAGAGAGAAGAAAAAAAGAAGTGATTATATTTCGAATTATACAAATAACTCTACATATACTCCCATCGGGAAAACAATATAAGTCATACATTGACTCGATAAAATGTGCTATTCCAACAGCCGAATAAGCACTCGACAATATATTCTCAGAACGCCAAAGTTGCGAACAATTTCTGAATGCCGCAAAACTTTGCGAAGGTAAGACCCCGGATCCGTTCTGTGTGGCGTAGCGCCGTCTCTGACGTCGGTTTGCTACTTTTTTCCGTATCAACAGATACGAAGAAAAATCCTAACGGACACGTTAGGTACCCGATAAATATGACTGGGACTCGACAGAATGGTTACACCTTAAGCGGCACCTGTCGAAGTTTACACCAGTATTCCGAGGTCATGTCCAGGGACGTGATCTTGAAGTAGGTTTTTGCGGATTGCCACTAGAGCAGTTAACTAGTACCTGATCCGTCAGATGAACTAGCCCCAACTACCATTATCCCTGTACAATATAGAAATTTATATGCAAAGATATGTGATAAAGTTCAGAGTTGATGAATAAATATAAAGGTGGAGATTTTCCTTGACTCTACGATTCAAACAAAATCTCGGGGGCTACTGACATAGGCATCCCCAATGGGCCTGCCGAAGAAGATACCCAGGGTTTACTGAAGGCCCACGACCCGAAGGATAAGAAGATTCGAAAGCCCAAGATATTACTAAGGAAAGCTAGAGTTGTAATAGGAGGCATTATTTGTAATCTTGCGGGGAGGGTTAGAAACCCTCCCGGACTCTGTAAACTTGTAAATCACGAATCCCTCGGCTCCACCTCCTATATAAGGGGGAGTCGAGGGACAAAGAAAGGATCGAATCATTGTTTGACAAACCCTAGTTTTACATCGTCGAGTACTTTTCGGCTGAAACCTTCGAGATCTACTTGCCCTCTACATCCAACGAAACCCTAGTCTACTACTTATAGGCATTGACAAGTTAATACGTTGTCACGCGCCCCCCCCCCCCCTTGGGCCGCGCCAGCCCCATGTGTGGGCCCCCTGTGGCTCTCCTCTGGTCCCTCCCGGGTGTTCTGGAAGCTTCGTGGATTTCTAAGATGCTGGGCGTTGATTTCGTCCGATTCCGAGAATATTTCCTTACTAGGATTTCGAAACCAAAAACAGCAGAAAACGACAGAACGGCCCTTCGGCATCTCGTCAATAGGTTAGTTCCGAAAACGCATAATAATGACATATAATGTGTATAAAACATGTGAGTATCATCATAAAAGTAGCATGGAACATAAGAAATTATAGATACGTTTGAGACGTATCAAGCATCCCCAAGCTTAGTTTCTACTCGCCCTCGAGTAGGTAAACGATAACAAAGATAATTTCTGAAGTGACATGCTATCATAATCTTGATCATACATTGTAAAGCATATGAGATGAATGCAGCGATTCAAAGCAATGGTAAAGACAATGAGTAAACAACTGAACCATATAACAAAGACTTTTCATGCATAGTACTTTCAAGACAAGCATCAATAAGTCTTGCATAAGAGTTACTCATAAAGCAATAAGTTCTTAGTAAAGGCATTGAAGCAACACAAAGGAAGATATAAGTTTCAGCAATTGCTTTCAACTTGTAACATGTATATCTCATGGATAGTTGTCAACATAAAGCAATCTAACAAGTGCAATAAGTAAACATGTAAGAATTAATGCACACAGTTGACACAAGTGTTTGCTTCTAAGATAGAAAGAAGTAGGTAAACTGACTCAACATAAAAGTAGAAGAATGGCCCTTCGCGAGAGGAAGCATGGATTACTATATTTGTGCTAGAGCTTTTATTTTGAAAACGTAGAAACAATTTTGTCAACGGTAGTAATAAAGCATATGTGTTATGTATAAGATATCCTATAAGTTGCAAGCCTCATGCATAGTATACCAATAGTGCTCGCACCTTGTCCTAATTAGCTTGGATTAACATGGATTATCATTGCATAGCATATGTTTCAACCAAATGTCACAAAGGGGTACCTCAACCAGGAAAAGCGGAGGACGTGTGTCCCCCACTTGCACAACGTGTCAAAATGACAGGATTTTCGGGCCCACAAGGCAGAGAGATAAGCGGTTCTCGCGTCTTCTCGATACATTGGTCGTGGTCGTCGTCGGCGAGTGATGTCACCTTGGTAAAAGAAACTCTCGGCTATGAAGCTTTGCAAGAACGGCGACACCAGAAGATTATGGTTTATCTCGAGAGCCTTTGAATAAATACAAGTATTTGCTCAAATGCTCGGGGGCTACTTTAGAAAAAAGAAACATTCGAATATGGCAAAATAGAAATGGCGAGAGCCTATGACCAAACGCAAGCATTTGTTCATAGCCTCGGGGGCTACTCCCATCGGGAACGCTGTTCGCGCACCCGACAGATATGAAACCTCGAAAAAGAAAGACAATATAGCGACATGAGGCATTAGAATGTTGAGCTTACAACCAAGCACAAGTCCTTGGCTGTAGCCTCGGGGGCTACTCCCATCGGGAACGCTGTTCACGTGTCCGATGAAATTATAAAAAAAAGAGAGAGAAGAAAAAAAGAAGTGAGTATATTTCGAATTATACAAATAACTCTACATATACTCCCATCGGGAAAACAATATAAGTCATACATTGACTCGATAAAATGTGCTATTCCAACAGCCGAATAAGCACTCGACAATATATTCTCAGAACGCCAAAGTTGCGAACAATTTCTGAATGCCGCAAAACTTTGCGAAGGTAAGACCCCGGATCCGTTCTGTTTGGCGTAGCGCCGTCTCTGACGTCGGTTTGCTACTTTTTTCCGTATCAACAGATAGAAGAAAAATCCTAACAGACGCGTTAGGTACCCGATAAATATGACTGGGACTCGACAGAATGGTAAGACCTTAAGCGGCACCTGTCGAAGTTTACACCAGTATTCCGAGGTCATGTCCAGGGACGTGATCTTGAAGTAGGTTTTTGCGGATTGCCACTAGAGCGGTTAACTAGTACACGATCCGTCGGATGAACTAGCCCCAACTACCATTATCCCCGTACAATATAGAAATTCATATGCAAAGATATGTGATAAAGTTCGAGTTGATGAATAAATATAAAGGTGGAGATTTTCCTTGACTCTACGATTCAAACAAAATCTCGGGGGCTATCGACATAGGCATCCCCAATGGGCTCGCCGAAGAAGATACCCGGGGTTTATCGAAGGCCCACGACCCGAAGGATAAGAAGATTCGAAAGCCCAAGATATTACTAAGGAAAGCTAGAGTTGTAATAGGAGGCATTATTTGTAATCTTGCGGGAGGGTTAGAAACCCTCCCGGACTCCGTAAACTTGTAAATCACGAATCCCTCGGCTCCACCTCCTATATAAGGGGGAGTCGAGGGACAAAGAAAGGATCAAATCATTGTTTGACAAACCCTAGTTTTACATCGTCGAGTACTTTTCGGCTGAAACCTTCGAGATCTACTTGCCCTCTACATCCAACGAAACCCTAGTCTACTACTTATAGGCATTGACAAGTTAATACGTTGTCACGCGCCCCCCCTTGGGCCGCACCAGCCCCATGTGTGGGCCCCCTGTGGCTCTCCTCTGGTCCCTCCCGGGTGTTCTGGAAGCTTCGTGGATTTCTAAGATGCTGGGCATTGATTTCGTCTGATTCCGAGAATATTTCCTTACTAGGATTTCTGAAACCAAAAACAGCAGAAAATAGCAACTGGCCCTTCGGCATCTCGTCAATAGGTTAGTTCCGGAAAACGCATAATAATGACATATAATGTGTATAAAACATGTGAGTATCATCATAAAAGTAGCATGGAACATAAGAAATTATAGATACGTTTGAGACGTATCAAGCATCCCCAAGCTTAGTTTCTACTCGCCCTCGAGTAGGTAAACGATAACAAAGATAATTTCTGAAGTGATATGCTATCATAATCTTGATCATACTATTGTAAAGCATATGAGATGAATGCAGCGATTCAAAGCAATGGTAAAGACAATGAGTAAACAACTGAACCATATAACAAAGACTTTTCATGCATAGTACTTTCAAGACAAGCATCAATAAGTCTTGCATAAGAGTTACTCATAAAGCAATAAGTTCTTAGTAAAGGCATTGAAGCAACACAAAGGAAGATATAAGTTTCAGCAATTGCTTTCAACTTGTAACATGTATATCTCATGGATAGTTGTCAACATAAAGCAATCTAACAAGTGCAATAAGTAAACATGTAAGAATTAATGCACACAGTTGACACAAGTGTTTGCTTCTAAGATAGAAAGAAGTAGGTAAACTGACTCAACATAAAAGTAGAAGAATGGCCCTTCGCAGAGGGAAGCATGGATTACTATATTTGTGCTAGAGCTTTTATTTTGAAAACATAGAAACAATTTTGTCAACGGTAGTAATAAATCATATGTGTTATGTATAAGATATCCTATAAGTTGCAAGCCTCATGCATAGTATACCAATAGTGCTCGCACCTTGTCCTAATTAGCTTGGATTAACATGGATTATCATTGCATAGCATATGTTTCAACCAAGTGTCACAAAGGGGTACCTCTATGCCGCATGTACAAAGGTCTAAGGAGAAAGCTCGCATTGGATTTCTCGCTTTTGATTATTCTCAACTTAGACATCCATACCGGGACAACATAGACAACAGATAATGGACTCCTCTTTAATGTATAAGCATACAACAACAGTTAAAATTCTCATAAGAGATTGAGGATTGATTGTCCACACTGAAACTTCCACCATGGATCATAGCTTTAGTTAGCGGCCCAATGTTCTTCTCTAACAATATGCATACTCAAACCATATGATCATGAAAATCGCCCTTACTTCAGACAAGACGAACATGCATAGCAACTCACATGATATTCAACAAAGGTGTAATAGTTGATGGCGTCCCCAGAAACATGGTTACCGCTCAACAAGCAACTTATAAGAAATAAGATACATAGCTACATATTCTTCACCACAATAGTTTTTAAGCTATTTTTCCCATGAGCTATATATTGCAAAGACAAAAAATAGAATTTTAAAGGTAGCACTCAAGTAATTTACTTTGGAATGGCGGAGAAATACCATGTGGTAGGTAGGTATGGTGGACACAAAGGGCATGGTTTTTGGCTCAAGGATTTGGATGCATGAGAAGTATTCCTCTCAATACAAGGCTAGGCTAGCAAGGTTGTTTGAAGCAAACTCAAGTATAAAACGGTGCAGCAGGACTCACATATGAACATATTGTAAGCATTATAAGACTTTATATTGTCTCCTTGTTGTTCAAACACCTTAACCAGAAAATATCTAGACTCTAGAGAAACTAATCATGCAAACCAAATTTTAACAAGCTCTATGTAATTCTTCATTAATAGGTGCAAAGTACATGATGCAAGAGCTTAAACATGATCTATATGAGCACACCAATTGCCAAGTATCAAATTATTCAAGACATTATACCAATTACCACATGAAGCATTTTCTGTTTACAACCATATAACAATGAACGAAGTAGTTTCAACCTTCGCCATGAACATTAAGAATAAAGCTAAGAACACATGTGTTCATATGAACCAGCGGAGCGTGTCTCTCTCCCACACAAGCATTTATTCAGAGAATGAAAATAACAAAATGAAAATAAAAGCACACAGACGCTCCAAGTAAAGTACATAAGATGTGACCGAATAAAAATATAGTTTCAAGAGAAGAAACTCGATAATTTGTCGATGAAGAAGGCGATGCCTTGGGCATCCCCAAGCTTAGATGCTTGAGTCTTCTTGAAATATGCAGGGATGAACCATGGGGGCATCCCCAAGCTTAGACTTTTCACTCTTCTTGATCATATTGTATCATCCTCCTCTCTTGACCCTTGAAAACTTCCTCCACACCAAACTCAAAACAAACTCATTAGAGGGTTAGTGCATAATTGAAAATTCATATATTCAGAGGTGACATAATCATTCTTAACACTTCTGGACATTGCACAATGCTACTGAAAGTTAATGGAACAAAGAAATTCATCAAACATAGCAAAACAGGCAATGCGAAATAAAAGGCAGAATCTGTCAAAATAGAACAGTCCGTAAAGACGAATTTTTCAGGGGCACTTAACTTGCTCAGATGAAAATGCCCAAATTGAATAAAAGTTGCGTACATATCTGAGGATCACGCACGTAAATTGGCATATTTTTCTAAATTTGCTACAGCAGGGGCGGCTCAATATCGTGACAGCAAGAAATCTGTTCCTGCGCAGTAATCCAAATCTAGTATTGACTTTACTATCAAAGACTTTACTTGGCACAACAATGCAATAAAATAAAGATAAGGAGAGGTTGCTACAGTAGTAACAACTTCCAAGACTCAAATATAAAACAAAATTGCTGTAGTAAAATAAAAACATGGGTTATCTCCCAAGAAGTGCTTTCTTTATAGCCATTAAGATGGGCTCAGCAGTTTTAATGATGCACTCCCAAGAAATAAGAGTTGAAGCAAAAGAGAGCATCAAGAAGCAAATTGAAAACAAATTTAAGTCTAACCCACTTCCTATGCATAGGAATCTTGTAAATAAACAAGTCATGTAGGCATAATGCAACAAGCATAGAAATATAAAACAAGTGTAACTTCAAAAATTTCAGCATATAGAGAGGTGTTTTAGTAACATGAAAATTTCTACAACCATATTTTCCTCTCTCATAATAATATCCAGTAGCATCATGAGCAAACTCAACAATATAACTATCAAATGAAACTTTCTTATCATGAGTCTCATGCATAGAATTATTACTCTCCACATAAGCATAATCAATTTTATTAGTAATAGTGGGAGCAAATTCATCAAAGTAGCTATCATTATTATTCTCATCAAGTGTAGGAGGCATAGTATAATCATAATAAAATTTACTCTCCATAGTAGGTGGCACCAAAAGACCACTATCATTATAATCATCATAAATAGGAGGCAAAGTATCATCAAAGAAAATTTCCTCCTCAATGCTTGGGGGACTAAAAATATCATGCTCATCAAAACCAGCTTCCCCAAGCTTAGAATTTTCCATAGCATTAGCAACAATGGTGTTCAAAGCATTCATACTAATAACATTGGCATTATCATGCATATAAAGTTCCATAGGTTTTTTAATTTTCTCTTCAAACACCTCATGTCCTAACACAAGATAGATACTATAAAGATCTCTAATATTTTTGTTGTTTTCCATTAAGCCTAACTAGTGTAAACAAGAAACAAAAAGATGCAATTGCAGGATCTAAAGGAAATAGCTTCGAGCACTCACACACCGGCAACAAGACTAGGAGATAGCTTAGTAGTCGGAGGATGTGAATACCTTTTACCTTACCTCCCCGGCAACGGCGCCAGAAAATAGCTTAGTTGCCGGGGTTCGGAGTGTGAGTGCCTTTTACCTTTCCTCCCCGGCAACGGCGCCAGAAAATAACTTGATGTCTACGCACGCTTCTATTCCTGTAGACAGTGTTGGGCCTCCAAGAGCAGAGGTTTGTAGAACAGCAGCAAGTTTCCCTTAAGTGAATCACCCAAGGTTTATCGAACTCAGGGAGGAAGAGGTCAAAGATATCCCTCTCAAGCAACCCTACAATCACGATACAAGAAGTCTCTTGTGTCCCCAACACACCTAATACACTTGTCAGATGTATAGGTGCACTAGTTCGGCGAAGAGATAGTGAAATACAAGTAATATGGATGTATATGAGTGGTAATAGCAATCTGAATAAAATATGGCAGCGAGTAAACATGCAACGGAACAGATAAATAAACGGAGTTTCGATGCTTAGAAGCAAGGCCTAGGGATCATACTTTCACTAGTGGACACTCTCAACATTGCAATCATAATTGAATATAAATATAAGCACTTCACTATGCTACTCTGAATTACTCTTTGGCAAGATAACGAACACTAATTCATCATGTAGGCAAACCTTAAAGATGTATTCCCAAGTACTAATAAACACCCCACGATGTCACTGTGCGCATTCATAGGAGGTACTAACACACCACAATTTCATAGAGACATCCAACTCAAATCATAACTCAACGAATAAGTATTCTGTGAAATATAGCCTAAGAGAGCCACACGGTGCACACACTGTCACCTTTACACACGTGGGACAAGGAGTCTCCGGAGATCACATAAGTAAAATCCACTTGAATAGCATAACGACATCTAGATTACAAGCTCATCATATGGATCTCAATCATGTAAAGCAGCTCATGAGATCATTGTATTGAAGTACATGGGAGAGAGAGATGAACCACATAGCTACCGGTACAGCCCTTAGCCTCGATGGAGAACTACTCCCTCCTCATGGGAGACAGCAGCGGTGATGAAGATGGCGGTGGTGTTGATGGAGATGCCTTCCGGGGGCACTTCCCCGTCCCGGCAGCGTGCCGGAACAGAGACTTCTGTCCCCCAGATCTTGGCTTCGCGATGGCGGCGGCTCTGGAAGGTTTCTCGTACCGTGGCTTTTTCGTATCGATGTTTTAGGTCAGGGAGCTTTAAATAGGCGAAGAGGCGGAGTCGGAGGGGGTACGGAGCCGCCACACCAATAGGGGAGCGCGCCCCCCCCCTTGGGCCGCGCCAGCTCCATGTGTGGGCCCCCTGTGGCTCTCCTCTGGTCCCTCCCGGGTGTTCTGGAAGCTTCGTGGATTTCTAAGATGCTGGGCGTTGATTTCGTCCGATTCCGAGAATATTTCCTTACTAGGATTTCTGAAACCAAAAACAGCGAGAAAACAAGCAAGCTGGCCCTTCGGCATCTCGTCAATAGGTTAGTTCCGGAAAACGCATAATAATGACATATAATGTGTATAAAACATGTGAGTATCATCATAAAAGTAGCATGGAACATAAGAAATTATAGATACGTTTGAGACGTATCAGAGATCCACGAGAAGCATTGTACAATATGGCCATGGCAGGAGTTGGGGCCATGGGAACGGCGTTTGTAACAACGCCTCCCGAAGGTTCAGCAAGACAAAATAGTCCACGACCCGCTACAGCAGTGCCAGGTCCCGAGAGAACAAGTGGAGCACGAGACACAGCAGCGCAAGCACGAGTGGACAGTGCATGACAAAATAGAAGGGAACATCGACACTCCCCAGAGTTAGATGACGAGGACATGTGTGGGTTGTCGTGCTTTACAAGAAGGGTCCGAAAAACTCGAGTTCCTTCGGGGTTTAAATTACCCGATAACTTCAAAAAATTCGACGGCCTGCAGGATCCAGAGGACTGGCTAGTCGATTATCTTGAGACAGTGAAGCTGATAGGAGGAACCAGAGCAACAGCCATGCAAAGCATCCAAGTACATCTGAGTGGAGCCGCAAGATCGTGGATAAAGAAGCTTCCCCCAGAATCCATCGACAGCTGGGATAGTTTCGAGGATGTGTTCGTCAAGAACTTCCGATCTACCTGCAAGAAACCCGCGTCGTTAGAAGAGTTGAGATCGTGTCGACAAAAGCACAACGAGTCAATGAGAAAGTATATCCAAAGATGGAACATCATTGAAAACTCGGCAGAGAACATATCTGACGAGAGAGCGATAGATGCGTTTGTAGCAGGAATTCGACGAGGAGACTTTGTCGAGGATTTGGGGAGAACTAACCCAAAAACAAGTATCAGCATTGATGGAGATAGCGAACAGGTGGGCAGATGGAGAGGATGCTGTTCACAATAAACGGCACAGGTCGCCTGAAGAGGACCGCAACCGAAATTTCCAAAATAGGCGACGATTTTCTCGGCAGTACTCGAATTACGACGCTCCTGGCCAAATCTCGGCTGGTTTTCGAGCAAGCGCTGGAGGAAGCAATAGAGATGACTATCAAAGGAGTAACGAGCAGCGAGGCGACAATAAAGACGATTCTCGAAATAATAGGCCAAATAATGGGCCAAGGTTCCAGAGGCCTTTCATGTCCCCAGAGGATATGATGAATGGGCCATGTCAGATGCACTTTTATCTCGACAGCAATGGGAAGAGACAAGTCGAACACCTACGTGAAAGACTCGTCGAAACTTTCAAGCAATGCTAAGGTTTGCAGGGCAAGCCAATGCTCAGGCGATAAATAGAAATCCTCAAGGGCCTAGGAGTGAGATTCACTTGCCACCTCCTCCCGCAATCACGGACGAAAATCGACACCAGCTCAGAATAGCGGTAGCACCACAACCACCTCCGTACGTTGATCCCAACTCCAGAGCGGTCTCG
>NC_061514.1:158975878-158997158 GCF_022539505.1 Lolium rigidum
CCAAATTTTAGCATGCTCTATGTATTCTTCACTAATAGGTGCAAAGTATATGATGCAAGAGCTTAAACATGAGCACAACAATTGCCAAGTATCACATTACCCAAGACATTATAGCAATTACTACATGTATCATTTTCCAATTCCAACCATATAACAATTTAACGAAGAGGAAACTTCGCCATGAATATTATGAGCTAAGAACACATGTGTTCATATGAACCAGCGGAGCGTGTCTCACTCCCACACAAGCATGATGTAATCCAATTTATTCAAACAAAAACAAAAACAAAAGCACACAGACGCTCCAAGAAAAAGCACATAAGATGTGACCGAATAAAAATATAGTTTCAAGAGAAGGAACCTGATAATTTATCGATGAAGAAGGGGATGCCTTGGGCATCCCCAAGCTTAGACACTTGAGTCTTCTTGATATATGCAGGGATGAACCACCGGGCATCCCCAAGCTTAGACTTTTCACTCTTCTTGATCGTAGTATATCATCCTCCTCTCTTGACCCTTGAAAACTTCCTCCACGCCAAACTCGAAACAACTCATTAGAGGGTTAGTGGACAATAAAAATTAACATGTTCAGAGGTGACACAATCATTCTTAACACTTCTGGACATTGCATAAAGCTACTGGACATTAATGGATCAAAGAAATTCATCCAACATAGCAAAAGAGGCAATGCGAAATAAAAGGTAGAATCTGTCAAAACAGAACAGTCCGTAAAGATGGATTTTATTAGGCCACCAGACTTGCTCAAATGAAAATGCTCAAATTGAATGAAAGTTGCGTACATATCTGAGAATCACTCACGTAAATTGGCATAATTTTCTGAGTTACCTACAGAGAATTAGACCCAGATTCGTGACAGCAAAGAAATCTGTTTCTGCGCAGTAATCCAAATCTAGTACTTACTTTACTATCAAAGACTTTACTTGGCACAACAAAACACAAAACTAAGATAAGGAGAGGTTGCTACAGTAGTAAACAACTTCCAAGACACAAATATAAAACAAAGTACTGTAGTAAAATAACACATGGGTTATCTCCCAAGAAGTTCTTTCTTTATAGCCATTAAGATGGGCTCAGCAGTTTTAATGATGCACTCGCAAGAAATAGTAGTTGAAGCAAAAGAGAGCATCAAGAGGCAAATTCAAAACACATTTAAGTCTAACATGCTTCCTATGCATAGGAATCTTGTAAATAAACAAGTTCATGAAGAGCAAAGTAACAAGCATAGGAAGATAAAACAAGTGTAGCATCAAAAATTTCAGCACATAGAGAGGCATTTTAGTAACATGAAAATTTCTACAACCATATTTTCCTCTCTCATAATAACTTTCAGTAGCATCATGAGCAAACTCAACAATATAACTATCACATAAAGCATTCTTATCATGAGTCTCATGCATAAAATTATTACTCTCCACATAGGCATAATCAATTTTATTAGTTGTAGTGGGAGCGAATTCAACAAAGTAGCTATCATTATTATTCTCATCAAGTGTAGGAGGCATAGTATAATCACAACAAAATTTACTCTCCATAGTAGGTGGCACCAAAAGACCACTATCATTATCATCATAAATAAGAGGCAAAGTATCATCAAAGAAAATTTTCTTCTCAATGCTTGGGGGACTAAAAAGATCATGAAAACCAGCTTCCCCAAGCTTAGAACTTTCTATATCATTATCAACAATGGTGTTCAAAGCGTTCATACTAATATTACTACCAGGCATGCAAACAAGATTTCATAGGTTTTTTAATTTTCGCATCAAACAATCCATGTTTTAAATCAGGAAATAGAATAAGAAGCTCACTCTTGTACATTATGCCAACTAGTGTAAACAAGAAACAACAAGATGCAATTGCAGGATCTAAAGGAAATAGCTTCGAGCACACACACGACGGCGCCAGAAAAATACTTTACCTGAGACCGTAGTATGAGAGCCTTTACCTTTCCTCCCCGAGCAACGGCGCCGTAAAAGTGCTTGATGTCTACGGGAGCTTCTATTCTTGTAGACAAGTGTTGGGCCTCCAAGAGCGAGAGGTTTGTAGAACAGCGAGCAAGTTTCCCTTAAGTGGATACCCAAGGTTTATCGAACTCGGGGAGGAAGAGGTCAAAGATATCCCTCTCATGCAACCCCGCAACCACAAAGCAAGAAGTCTCTTGTGTCCCCAACACACCTAATAGGTGCACTAGTTCGGCGAAGAGATAGTGAAATACATGTGGTATAAATAAGCAGTAGCAACGGCACCAGAAAAGTGCTTTGCCCGGAGACAAGAAACAAGCAAAGTAGTAACGCAGCAGTAGAGTAACGCAAAGAAACAAGAAACAAGCAGCGATAGCGATATTTAGGAACAAGGCCTAGGGATTAGACTTTCACTAGTGGACACTCTCAACATTGATCACATAACGGAATAGATAAATGCATACTCTACACTTTTGTTGGATGATGAACACATTGCGTAGGATTACACGAACCCTCAATGCCGGAGTTAACAAGCTCCACAATAATGCTCATATTTTAGTAACCTTTAGTGTAAGATAGATCAAAAGACTAAACCAAGTACTAGCATAGCATGCACACTCGTCACCTTCATGCATATGTAGGAGAAATAGATCACATCAATATTATCATAGCAATAGTTAACTTCGCAATCTACAAGAGATCATGATCATAGCATAAACCAAGTACTAACACGGTGCACACACTCGTCACCTTTGCACACGTGCAGGAGGAATAAAACTACTTTAATAACACATCACTAGAGTAGCACATAGATAAATTGTGATACAAACACATTGCAATCATAAAGAGATATAAATAAGCACCTCACTATGCCATTCAACAGTGAATAAGTATTCCGTGAAATCTAGCCTAAGAGACCCACACGGTGCACACACTCGTCACCTTTACACACGTGGGACAAGGAGTCTCCGGAGATCACATAAGTAAAACTCACTTGACTAGCACAATGACATCTAGATTACAAGCATCATCATATGAATCTCAATCATGTAAGGCAGCTCATGAGATTATTGTATTGAAGCACATAGGAGAGAGATGAACCACATAGCTACCGGTACAGCCCCGAGCCTCGATGGAGAACTACTCCCTCCTCATGGGAGCAGCAGCGGTGATGAAGATGGCGGTGGAGATGGCAGCGGTGTCGATGGAGAAGCCTTCCGGGGCACTTCCCCGCTCCGGCAGGGTGCCGGAACGAGAGACTCCTGTCCCCGGATCTTGGCTTCGCGATGGCGGCGGCTCCGGAAGGTTTCCGTCGAACGCCCCGAGGTTTTTAGGTCGGGGGCTTTATATAGGCGGAGAGGCGGCGCAGGAGGGCTTCGGGGGGCCCACACCCTAGGGGCGCCCCCCTTGGCCGCGCCGGGTGTGGTGTGGTGGCCCTGCCCCCTTCTCCGGCGGTTCTCGTGTGTTCCGGATGCTTCCGGTAAAATAGGAACCCGGGCGTTGATTTCGTCCGATTCCGAGAATATTTCGTTACTAGGATTTCTGAAACCAAAAACAGCAGAAAACAGGAACCGGCACTTCGGCATCTTGTTAATAGGTTAGTTCCAGAAAATGCACGAATATGACATAAAGTGTGCATATAACATGTAGATAACATCAATAATGTGGCATGGAACACAAGAAATTATCGATACGTTGGAGACGTATCAGGGATGCCTTGGGCATCCCCAAGCTTAGACGCTTGATTCTTCTTAGAATATGCAGGGGTGAACCACCGGGGCATCCCCAAGCTTAGAGCTTTCACTCTCCTTGATCATATTGTATCATACTCCTCTCTTGATACTTGAAAACTTCCTCCACACCAAACTCGAAACAACTCATTAGAGGGTTAGTGCACAATAAAAATTCACATGTTCAGTGGTGACACAATCATTCTTAACACTTCTGGACATTGCATAAAGCTACTGGACATTAATGGATCAAAGAAATACATCCAACATAGCAAAAGAGGCAATGCGAAATAAAAGGCAGAATCTGTCAAAACAGAACAGTCCGTAAAGATGGATTTAATTGAGGCACCACACTTGCTCAAATGAAAATGCCCAAATTTAATGAAAGTTGCGTACATATCTGAGGATCACTCACGTAAATTGGCATAATTTTCTGAGTTACCTACAGAGAATTAGACCCAGATTCGTGACAGCAAAGAAATGCTGTTTACTGCGCAGTAATCCAAATCTAGTATTTACTTTACTATCAAAGACTTTACTTGGCACAACAAAACATAAAACTAAGATAAGGAGAGGTTGCTACAGTAGTAAACAACTTCCAAGACTCAAATATAAAACAAAAATACTGTAGTAAAAACATGGGTTGTCTCCCATAAGCGCTTTTCTTTAACGCCTTTCAGCTAGGCGCAGAAAGTGTATCTCAAGTGTTATCAAGAGATGAAGCATTGACATTACCTTGGGCTTTACCCTTACCTTTCTTGTCCTTACTCTTTGGCTTAGGGAATATATGGCTACCCCCGGGTGTAGAGGTGAATTTTAGGGTGCCTTCTCTCACGTCTATGACTGCTCCCAATAGTTTCAGCAGGGATCTTCCGAGTGTGATTTGTCATGTTCCTGCGCATTCAATGACAAGGTAATCAATGGATATTGTTATCCCAAGAATGGTTGTATGCACACCCGCAGCTATCCCTTTAGGAATTATAACAGAGTTATCAATAAGAGTTATTCCTTCTCCCCTTCAGTGAATTCCCAAAGTTTCAAAGATTTATGAATACTCTTAGGTATTAGGCAAAATTCAAGTCATAATATCACAATTAGCATGAAGAGTTTGGTCACCTATGACAATTTTAATAGTAGGATCCCACAATGAAGGTTCAGAGTTCACTAAAACTTGATCAAGACGGTTACGAATATATCCATAATTTTCATTTAAACGAGATGCACTTGTCTCAAGAGTGTTTAATCTATTATGAATGCTAATAAGGGCTGAATCAAAGTTATGAGATGAATCATGTGATGCAACCAACTTCTTTATGGCATTAAAAGCTTGATCCCCATTACAATGAACGAAATCTCCTCCCACTAGAGCATCCAAGGCATATCTATAGCGAATCATAAGACCAAAATAAAAATTACTAAGGAGCAAACTTAGAGTCATTTGAGGTTCGGCTTTACGATAAGAAGTAAAAATCCTGGACCAAGCATCTTTAAAACTTTCCTCATCCCCTTGTTTAAAAGTAAAAACTAATTCCTCGGGTGAAGAAGTAACGGTACGAGCTAGACATGATAACAAAAGTAAACTAAATGCAAGTAACTAATTTTTTTGTGTTTTTGATATAGCAAACAAGACGAGTAAATAAAGTAAAGCTAGCAACTAATTTTTTTGTGTTTTGATATAATGCAGCAAACAAAGTAGTAAATAAAATAAAGCAAGACAAAAGCAAAGTAAAGAGGTTGGGAAGTGGAGACTCCCCTTGCGGCGTGTCTTGATCTCCACGGCAACGGCGCCGTGAAAAAGAGCTTGATGGCGTGTAACTCACACGTTCGTTGGGAACCCCAAGAGGAAGGTATGATGCGCACAGGCAGCAAGTTTTCCCTCGTAAAGAAACCAAGGTTTATCGAACCGAGGAGGAGCCAAGAAGCACGTTGAAGGTTGATGGCGACGGGATGTAGTGCGGCGCAACACCAAAGATTCCGGCGCCAACGTGGAACTCGCACAACACAACCAAAGTACTTTGCCCCAACGAAACAGTTGAGGTTGTCAATCTCATCGACTTGCTGTAACAAAGGATTAACCGTATTGTGTGGAAGATGATTGTTTGCAAGAAAACAAGTAAAGAACAAGTATTGCAGCAGATTTGTATTTCAAGTATAAAAGAATGGACCGGGGTCCACGAGTTCACTAGAGGTGTCTCTCCCATAAGATAAAAGCATGTTGGGTGAACAAATTACAGTCGGGCAATTGACAAATAGAGAGGGCATAACAATGCACATACATGTCATGATAAGTACGGTGGAGATTTAATTGGGCATTACGACAAAGTACATAGACCGCCATCCAACCGCATCTATGCCTAAAAAGTCCACCTTCGGGTTATCATCCGAACCCCTTCCAGTATTAAGTTGCAAAGCAACAGTACAATTGCATTAAGTATGGTGCGTAATGTAATCAACAACTACATCCTTAGACATAGCATCAATGTTTTATCCCTAGTGGCAACAGACAATCCACAATCTTAGAACTTTCACGTCACTGTCCCGGATATCAATGGAGGCATGAACCCACTATCGAGCATAAATACTCCCTCTTGGAGTTAAGAGCAAAAACTTGGCCGAGCCTCTACTAATAACGGAGAGCATGCAAGATCATAAACAACACATAGGTAATAACTTGATAATTAACATAACATGGTATTCTCTATCCATCGGATCCCGACAAACACAACATATAGCATTACGAGATAGATGATCTTGATCATGTTAGGCAGCTCACAAGATCCAACAATGAAGCACAATGAGGAGAAGACAACCATCTAGCTACTGCTATGGACCCATAGTCCAGGGGTGAACTACTCACTCATCACTCCGGAGGCGACCATGGCGGTGAAGAGTCCTCCGGAGATGAATCCCCTCTCGGCGAGGGTGCCGGAGGAGATCTCCGAATCCCCCGAGATGGGATTGGCGGCGGCGTCTCCGGAAGGTTTTCCGTATCGTGGTTCTCGGCATCGGGGGTTTCGCGACGGAGGCTTTAAGTAGGCGGAAGGGCAACGTGGGGGCCACACGAGGGCCCCACGCCATAGGTCGGCGCGGCTAGGGCTCGGGCCGCGCCGCCCTATGGTGGCGGCACCTCGTGGCCCCACTTCGACTCCTCTTCGGTCTTCCGGAAGCTTCGTGGCAAAATAGGACCACGGGCGTTGATTTCGTCCAATTCCGAGAATATTTCGTTACTAGGATTTCCGAAACCAAAAACGACGAAAACAAAGAATCGGCTCTTCGGCATCTTGTTAATAGGTTAGTTCCAGAAAATGCACGAATATTACATAAAGTTGCATAAAACATGTAGATATCATCAATAATGTGGCATGGAACATAAGAAATTATCGATACGTCGGAGACGTATCACATATTAAATACATGCTCTATACATGCGTATCTGATATATGTTATCAAGCAGTAATCATCAGTCGATTCAGATTACATAGAATCATTTGCACATCCAAAATGTTTGTCATGTCTTGCCAACATTAGATACATATGATGAAACATGCATTATCATTCTTTTATGATAACTAACAAGTCCTCTAGCTCTTCATTATAGTAGTTGATGGCGTGTATTTCACACGTTTGTTGGGCAACCCCAAGAGGAAGGTATGATGCGCACAGCAGCAAGTTTTCCCTCAGAAAGAAACCAAGGTTTATCGAACCAGGAGGAGACAAGAAGCACGTTGAAGGTTGATGGCGGCGGGATGTAGTGCGGCGCAACACCAGAGATTCCGGCGCCAACGTGGAACCTGCACAACACAACCAAAGTACTTTGCCCCAACGAAACAGTGAGGTTGTCAATCTCACCGGCTTGCCGTAACAAAGGATTAACCGAATTGTGTGGAAGATGATTGTTTGCAGAGAAAACAAGTAAAAACAAGTATTGCGAGCAGATTTGTATTTCAGTATTAAAAGAATGGACCGGGGTCCACAGTTCACTAGAGGTGTCTCTCCCATAAGATAAAAGCATGTTGGGTGAACAAATTACGATCGGGCAATTGACAAATAGAGAGGGCATAACAATGCACATACATGTCATGATAAGTATAGTGAGATTTAATTGGGCATTACGACAAAGTACATAGACCGCCATCCAACTTCATCTATGCCTAAAAAGTCCACCTTCGAGTTATCGTCCGAACCCCTTCCAGGTATAAAGTTGCAAAGCAACGGACAATTGCATTAAGTATGGTGCGTAATGTAATCAATAACTACATCCTCGGACATAGCATCAATGTTTTATCCCTAGTGGCAACAAGCACAACACAACCTTAGAACTTTACGTCACACGTCCCGGGTGTCAATGCGGCATGAACCCACTATCGAGCATAAATACTCCCTCTTGGAGTTACTAGCATCAACTTGGCCGAGCCTCTACTAATAACGGAGAGCATGCAAGATCATAAACAACACATATGTAATAACTTGATAATTAACATAACATGGTATTCTCTATCCATCGAATCCCGACAAACACAACATAGAGTATTACGGATAGATGATCTTGATCATGTTAGGCAGCTCACAAGATCCAACAATGAAGCACAATGAGGAGAAGACAACCATCTAGCTCCTGCTATGGACCCATAGTCCAGGGGTGAACTACTCACTCATCACTCCGGAGGCGACCATGGCGGTGTAGAGTCCTCCGGGAGATGAATCCCCTCTCCGGCAGGGTGCCGGAGGAGATCTCCGAGAATCCCCCGAGATGGGATTGGCGGCGGCGTCTCCGGAAGGTTTTCCGTATCGTGGTTTTTCGCCTCGGGGGTTTCGCGACGAAGGCTTTAAGTAGGCGGAAGGGCGAGTCGGAGGGCCGACGAGGGGCCCACACCATAGGGCGGCGCGGCCCCCTTGGCCGCGCCGCCTTGTGGTGTCGCCACCTCGTGGCCCCACTTCGTATGCTCTTCGGTCTTCCGGGAAGGTTCGTGGCAAAATAGGCCCACGGGACTTGATTTCGTCCAATTCCGAGAATATTTCGTTACTAGGATTTCGAAACCAAAAATAGCGTAAAACAAAGCAATCGGCACTTCGGCATCTTGTTAATAGGTTAGTTCCAGTAAAATGCACGAATATGATATAAAGTGTGCATAAAACATGTAGGTATCATCAATAATATGGCATGGAACATAAGAAATTATCGATACGTCGGAGACGTATCAAGCATCCCCAAGCTTAGTTCTCGCTCGTCCCGAGCGAGGTAAAACGATAACAAAGATAATTTACGAAGTGACATGCCATCATAACCTTGATCATACTATTTGTAAACATATGCAAGTGGATGCAGCGATCAAAACAATGGTAATGACATGAGTAAACAAGTGAATCATAAAGCAAAGACTTTTCATGAATAGTACTTCAAGACAAGCATTAATAAGTCTTGCATAAGAGTTAACTCATAAAGCAATAAATCAAAGTAAAGGTATTGAAGCAACACAAAGGAAGATTAAGTTTCGGCGGTTGCTTTCAACTTGTAACATGTATATCTCATGGATAATTGTTAACATAGAGTAATATAACAAGTACAATATGCAAGTATGTAGGAATCAATGCACAGTTCACACAAGTGTTTGCTTCTTGAGGTGGAGAGAGATAGGTGAACTGACTCAACATAAAAGTAAAAAGAATGGTCCTTCAAAGAGGAAAGCATCGATTGCTATATTTGTGCTAGAGCTTTTATTTTGAAACCATGATTTTTTTTTGTCAACGGTAGTAATAAAGCATATGAGTTATGTAAATTATATCTTACAAGTTGCAAGTCTCATGCATAGTATACTAATAGTGCCCGCACCTTGTCCTAATTAGCTTGGACTACCGGGTCTTTGCAATGCACATGTTTTAACCAAGTGTCACAATGGGGTACCTCCATGCCGCCCTGTACAAAGGTCTAAGGAGAAAGCTCGCATTTTGGATTTCTCGCTTTTGATTATTCTCAACTTAGACATCCATACCGGGACAACATGGACAACAGATAATGGACTCCTCTTTAATGCATAAGCATGTGGCAACAATTATTATTCTCATATGAGATTGAGGATATATGTCCAAAACTGAAACTTCCACCATGGATCATGGCTTTAGTTATCGACCCAATGTTCTTCTCTAACAATATGCATGCTCCAACCATTAAGGTGGTAGATCTCTCTTACTTCAGACAAGACGGACATGCATAGCAACTCACATGATATTCAACAAAGAATAGTTGATGGCGTCCCCGTAAACATGGTTATCGCACAACAAGCAACTTAATAAGAGATAAAGTGCATAAGTACATATTCAATACCACAATAGTTTTTAAGCTATTTGTCCCATGAGCTATATATTGCAAAGGTGAATGATGGAATTTTAAAGGTAGCACTCAAACAATTTACTTTGGAATGGCGGAGAAATACCATGTAGTAGGTAGGTATGGTGGACACAAATGGCATAGTGGTTGGCTCAAGGATTTTGGATGCATGAGAAGTATTCCCTCTCGATACAAGGTTTAGGCTAGCAAGGTTATTTGAAACAAACACAAGGATGAACCGGGTGCAGCAAAACTCACATAAAAGACATATTGTAAACATTATAAGACTCTACACCGTCTTCCTTGTTCAAAACTCAATACTAGAAATTATCTAGACTTTAGAGAGACCAAATATGCAAACCAAATTTAGCAAGCTCTAGGTGTTTCTTCATTAATGGGTGCAAAGCATATGATGCAAGAGCTTAAACATGAGCACAACAATTACCAAGTATCAAATTATCCAAGACATTTTAGAATTACTACATGTAGTATTTTCCAATTCCAACCATATAACAATTTAACGAAGAAGAAACTTCGCCATGAATACTATGAGTAGAGCCTAAGGACATACTTGTCCATATGCTACAGCGGAGCGTGTCTCTCTCCCATAAAGTGAATTCTAGGATCCATTTTATTCAAACAAAACAAAAACAAAAACAAACCGACGCTCCAAGCAAAGTGCATAAGATGTGACGGAATAAAAATATAGTTTCAGGGGAGGAACCTGATAATGTTCGCTTGAGTCTTCTTATAATATGCAGGGGTGAACCACCGGGGCATCCCCAAGCTTAGAGCTTTCACTCTCCTTGATCATATTGTATCATACTCCTCTCTTGATCCTTGAAAACTTCCTCCACACCAAACTCGAAACAACTCATTAGAGGGTTAGTGCACAATAAAAATTCACATGTTCAGAGGTGACACAATCATTCTTAACTCTTCTGGACATTGCATAAAGCTACTGGACATTAATGGATCAAAGAAATACATCCAACATAGCAAAAGAGGCAATGCGAAATAAAAGGCAGAATCTGTCAAAACGAACGAGTCCGTAAAGATGGATTTTATTAGGCCACCAGACTTGCTCAAATGAAAATTCTCAAATTGAATGAAAGTTGCGTACATATCCGAGGATCATGCACGTAAATTGGATTAATTTTCCGAGCTACCTACGGGGAGGTAGACCCGGATTCGTGACAACAAAGAAATCTGGAACTGCGCAGTAATCCAAATCTAGTACTTACTTTACTATCAAAGACTTTACTTGGCACAACAAAACTCAAAACTAAGATAAGTAGAGGTTGCTACAGTAGTAAACAACTTCCAAGACTCAAATATAAAACAAAAATACTGTAGTAAAAACATGGGTTGTCTCCCATAAGCGCTTTTCTTTAACGCCTTTCAGCTAGGCGCAGAAAGTGTAAATCAAGTAATATCAAAAGATGAGGCATCTACAGCGGGGTTTGGAGTTTTCTCAACCATGCATAGTATATTGGATACATAAGTTTCAGCGTCTCCCTTTTCATTAGTCTTGGGCTTGCTACTCTCATCGAACAAATTTTCAGGAACAAGCCAAGCATAGTTATGTTCTAGTGCATCATTCATAGCTAAGAGTTTACATGGTATTGGTGCTTTGATCTCCCCACCATCATTAGTATTATTAGTGTACCTTATTCTATCCATATCCATTTTTTCAAGGAGACCAACAAAATTAGTATGAGAACCAAGCATATTAAATTTAGCAAACACCTTTCTAGCCTCTCTTGCTAGACCACCAAATTCTCTAAGAAGGGTTTCTAAAACAAAATCTTTCTTTTCCCCCTCTTCCAAATCACCAAGTGTAAGAAACATGTGTTGGATTATAGGATTGAGATTAAAAAATTTAGTTTCCAACGAAGCGAACTAAAGCAGCAGCGAGCAATTTCATAAGTAGGAGCAAGGTCTACCAAGTGTCTATCTTCAAAATCTTCAATGGTACTAACATGGGTGAAAAATTCTTCTATATTGTTCCTCCCAATTATAGACCCTTGTCCCACCGGTATGTTTTTTGTGGTAAAATTAAAAGGAAACGTGATGAATTAAGTAAAGTAAATGCAAGTAAACTAATTTTTTTTTGTGTTTTCGATATAGCAAACAAGATAGTAAATAAAGTAAAACTAGCAACTAATTTTTTTGTGTTTTGATATAAGTGCAGCAAACAAAGTAGTAAATAAAATAAAGCAAGACAAAAACAAAGTAAAGAGATTGAGAAGTGGAGACTCCCCTTGCAGCGTGTCTTGATCTCCCCGGCAACGGCGCCAGAAAATATGCTTGATGGCGCGTATTTCACACGTTCGTTGGGTAACCCCAAGAGGAAGGTATGATGCGCACAGCAGCAAGTTTTCCCTCGGAAAGAAACCAAGGTTTATCGAACCAGGAGGAGCCAAGAAGCACGTTGAAGGTTGATGGCGGCGGGATGTAGTGCGGCGCAACACCGGAGATTCCGGCGCCAACGTGGAACCTGCACAACACAACCAAAGTACTTTGCCCCAACGAAACAGGTGAGGTTGTCAATCTCACCGGCTTGCTGTAACAAAGGATTAACCGAATTGTGTGGAAGATGATTGTTTGCAGAGAAAACAGTAAAAACAAGTATTGCAGCAGATTTGTATTTCGAGTATTAAAAGAATGGACCGGGGTCCACAGTTCACTAGAGGTGTCTCTCCCATAAGATAAAAGCATGTTGGGTGAACAAATTACAGTCGGGCAATTGACAAATAGAGAGGGCATAACAATGCACATACATGTCATGATAAGTATAGTGAGATTTAATTGGGCATTACGACAAAGTACATAGACCGCCATCCAACTGCATCTATGCCTAAAAAGTCCACCTTCAAGGTTATCGTCCGAACCCCTTCCAGTATTAAGTTGCAAAGCAACAGACAATTGCATTAAGTATGGTGCGTAATGTAATCAATAACTACATCCTCGGACATAGCATCAATGTTTTATCCCTAGTGGCAACATCACAACACAACCTTAGAACTTTCTGTCACTGTCCCAGGTGTCAATGCAGGCATGAACCCACTATCGAGCATAAATACTCCCTCTTGGAGTTACTAGCATCAACTTGGCCAGAGCCTCTACTAATAACGGAGAGCATGCAAGATCATAAACAACACATATGTAATAACTTGATAATTAACATAACATGGTATTCTCTATCCATCGGATCCCGACAAACACAACATAGAGTATTACAAATAGATGATCTTGATCATGTTAGGCATCTCACAAGATCCAACAATGAAGCACAATGAGGAGAAGACAACCATCTAGCTACTGCTATGGACCCATAGTCCAGGGGTGAACTACTCACTCATCACTCCGGAGGCGACCATGGCGGTGTAGAGTCCTCCGGGAGATGAATCCCCTCTCCGGAAGGGTGCCGAAGGAGATCTCCAGAATCCCCCGAGATGGGATTGGCGGCGGCGGCGTCTCTGGAAGGTTTTCCGTATCGTGGTTTTTCGCCTCAGGGGTTTCGCGACAGAGGCTTTAAGTAGGCGGAAGGGCGAGTCGGAGGGCCGACGAGGGGCCCACACCATAGGGCGGCGCGGGCCCCCTTGGCCGCGCCGCCTTGTGGTGTCGCCACCTCGTGGCCCCACTTCGTATGCTCTTCAATCTTCCGGAAGGTTCGTGGCAAAATAGGCCCCCGGGACTTGATTTCGTCCAATTCGAGAATATTTCGTTACTAGGATTTCGAAACCAAAAACAGCAGAAAAACAGCAACTGGCACTTCGGCATCTTGTTAATAGGTTAGTTCCAGAAAATGCACGAATATGATATAAAGTGTGCATAAAACATGTAGGTATCATCAATAATATGGCATGGAACATAAGAAATTATCGATACGTCGGAGACGTATCAGTAGTAAGTCATGGAAACATACTCAAACTGATGGTAAGAAGGGGAAAACATCTGGTTCAACTAATAGATATCATGCAAGTTGGCTAAATCACGCTAATCTGGAGGCTCTCTAACACGCACCAATCAAATTTGCGAGTCGGGCTTGCTAGATGCATCACCAATTCGCCATCTCTATGAACATCCTGAAGTTGTTTGTGTTGCTCCTTCAAAACAATTGAACAACTAGTCTCTCATCTTTCTCTCAGGCAATTTTGACCATCATGAACGTTAACAAATATTCTCCTATCGCCATTCCATTTGTGTGAAGAAAGAAATTACAATATCGATGCTTCCTCGTGATGACACGAGAGAGTGGCATATGATATTTCCAGATCGGGTGGGCACAATGATTAGTATGGTGCGCAAGCAAACGGATAGCCAAGAAGATGGAGTAGGAGGGAGAGGAAGGATAGTAGCATCATGATTTAGGGAGTTCATATTATAGTCCTCACAATATATTAGTAATTCCCGGTGCCTTCTATGCCCGCTCGTATCAAATTCATATCCTTAGTGTGCATTGATACATAACAAAATATGAAGAATTGGGTATTGTATAATTCCAAGACGTATGCATGAAAAATGATAAATAAGTTGTTCAGCATTTTCTCATGGAGGCCTCTCCCCTTATAAAATATTTGTTTGGTATGAAGCAGTGTGAAGTCATTGGTCACACGGTAGGTTAGCAGCTACACATTTATTTCTTATGAACTTGGTCCTTGGGTAGGTGTATGGTTATGTGAGGTCTATCTTTGTTTCAAATTAATAATGATTTTTTCTCTGAAGCTATAATCCACAACTAGTTTCGGGGTGTAACCATTTTGTACGTGTCACTTTCAAGTTTTCAAAAGATGTAAAATAAATCATGAAGCTATAGGTTGTGTTGTATTTTGTGCATTTTTATCCCAAAATATGACAGTGTGTGACCTACACAAAAAAGAAAAAATGATGTGATACTATTCACATATGTCTTCTTCTTCCCACATGTCACATCTGGTCATATTTTGACAAAAACATTTGCAGGTGCACAATAAATAACATAGCCAATGTCCATGATGTATTTCACATTTTTAATATTTTGAGAATTGTGACATCTAATAATGGGTGCAGACGCAAAGAGTTGTGAAATAGTTTTTTCTTACTTATTGATGTAGTAGGTCAAGAGCTACCAATTCCTCAATTATGAACTTGGTCTTTGGGTAGGTTATGACTATGAGAGATTCTTTCCACACCTGACAGAAAAAAAAAACGCCGAGGGGTTGAGGCACTTGACTTGATTGAGGAGGGAAGGCAACGTTGCGGCAGATTCTCCCGCTATCCTACTCCCTGCCCCCTCTCTCCAACCACCCCCTTCTGATCCTCCCTATCTCATGCATGTCTATTTGGTTGGCTCCGCCCATGCAAAAGCGCGTCACCCCATCTACTGCTTGACCATAATTTCTCCGACGTGAGCCCCGTGCTGAGCAACTCTAGTGGAGGTCGACCTCCTTCGCCTGCGCTTCATGGAAGGGCACCCCTCGCCCCTTCCACTCCCAACTCACTTCAATGGAGTAGCCGTCGAAATCCTAATCCTCTCTAACCCTAAATCCCCAACTAAGTTGTTGCTATTGTATGCATTTTGTAGACAATTTTGTTCATATTTTTGCGAGCAATTTTTTTGTTATGAACAATTTTTGCATACTTTTTTCGAATGCTTAATTATTCTTACATATGCATATGTCGTGCACAACTTTTCATTTTAGACATGTCCAACAAAGTAGAAGCTTCATGCTTCATATATATATGTTAATTCCACACTTGACCATCCGAACTAACATTTGAAATTTGAATTTAGGCCAGCTTCAGATTCTTTGGTTATTTGGTATTCTAGCACAATTGAACTCCAACAAACCAAGCCAACATGTATTGGCTTTGAAGTTTTTTTTTTTGCGGGAAAGATCAAGTGATATAGAACCAGAGATCACACAGAACAGTCCTTGAAAAACAAAAAAATTACACCCAAGTCCTGTAGGATCTTGAAGACGCTGTCGACGATGGAGACGTACCGCGGCGCGCCGCCGCCGCTCCTCCACAGTAGCCTTGGACACGGACGGAGACCCCAGGCGGACGGGAAGTCACGGACCTCGGCTCGAAAGAGCCTCCACCTCGCTTCGTCGCCATCGTCCTCGATCTGGATCGCAACCACCATCACCTTCACAAGCTTCACACCGGAGCCGCCGCTCCACGACCTCCGGGACGGGGAAGAGGCACCCCACAGCTCCACCGAGCCGCGAGCGCCAGGAAGAGGCAGATCCGCGGCCACGCCCCGCAGAGCATCGCCGACGGAGAAGACGCCCGCCCCCACAAAAGGCCACACCGACCGCGCCACCGTCTCCTCCGCGCCGCCGCAGCCCACCTACTAGAACCTACGCTATATACACGCCGGGATCCGGCGATACCCCAACCTCCCGCCGCCGAAGCGGCCGGCGGAGGCGGGGGATCGACCGGATCACGCGGCGGCGAGGTGGTTCGAGAGGGTTCGCCCAGAAAATCGCCAACCGCACTGTAGCGGGGGTTGGGGACGGTCCAAGGTCCAATCTATCTATCTGAATAATCTGCGTTAATAGTACCACCTCATTGGCTTTGAAGTTGAGATTGAGATTATGACATTTATTCAGCTTTCTAACATTCGAATAATGATTCGAATCTCACCTCGCTTCCAACACAAGCGTTGTAAAATTCTGAAAGTGGTTTTTCTCCCTAAACATCATATGACATTTTGTAGAGAATCAAAATTTTGCCATAATTTATGGACTTGAGTTATCGAAACAGGTATCGAGAAGCCATCCCTCCCAGTCTGAGCAACCTGACGTTCTCTTCTCTTCCCCCACTATATTGGCCAGCGCAGACCGCCTTCGCCGCCGGTTCTGACGGCTCCGGCAGCCCCCCTGGCCTGCGACACCAGCAACATCTACGGGTTCCTCTCGCCCTCCTCCACGATTCCCCTGCACTCGGTTGCTCCGCTGCGAGCACTCCACGCATATCGACGCCACCACCAAACCCTAGTCGTCGCTGACCTCGCCGGCGGGGGCTCCCGCAGCTGCCCGTCTTCTCCGTCTCCCGCAACCTTCGCGGTTCCTCGCACGAATACATTAGATTCTAGGAGCGCCGAATCGCGCGGCCATGGCGGAGAAGCTGGCTCCCGAGAAGCGCCATGCCTTCGTCCACAACGGTAAGCCTCCCCCATCTGGCGGTACGCGCTCTTCTAGAGTGTTCCAGCACCTTCCTCACCTAGATTCCCTCCCCCCCTCTTCGTGGATTGGATTGGGAGCGCAGGGCAGAAGGTCTTCGAATGGGACCAGACGCTGGAGGAGGTGAACATGTACATTGAGCTCCCCAAGAACGTGCCCACCAAGCTGATTAACTGCGTGATCAAGGCCGGCCACGTCGAGGTCGGAATCCGCGGCAACCCGCCCTACCTCAACGTCCGTGGTTCACTCTCTCTTCCAATTCGATTCCGTTCGAGTCCGTGCTAAATATTAAGTTATTTCTTGTTATTATGTCTGTTTCTGTAAGAGAATTGACATATGGTTGGGTTTTGCAGCATGACCTTATGCTCCCCGTGAAGACAGATTCGTCTTTCTGGACAATAGGTACGTCTCAATTCTCTACCTCCTGCTCCCTCTGCGCTCTTTTATAAGACGTTTAAGTCATTTATAGGTTCACTCACTTTTGTTTGTATCTAGTCTAGTTTTAGTATGTAGGTTCACTCATTTTGTTTTGTATCAAGTCTAATTTAAAAGTGTCTATAAACGCCTTACATTAGTAAACGGAGGGAGTACAATTCTTGGTCTTCACATTGCCTCTCTTGTGAACTATGTGGAGTACCGTAGCCTGGATTCTGGAGTAAGATATGGCAATATGTTGCCAATTTGTTGCCTCATTTCTTGTAGTTGTAGAGTATTTTTTCTGGTAGATTTGCTAATCTTCTGTACTCGGAGTTGCAGCAGCATTAAATGGTTCTTTGCTTGGGATTTCTGACATCATATGCATGTTTTTTGAACTTGTTGTGTGCAGTTTTATTCACCTCTAGTAGCCATTTCCCCTTGAAACTATCAAGCCAGTGTAGTGCCTATAAATTCAATCTAGCTTGCAGTTGGTGAATGCGCACTCTACTGTCAGTAATTCAGATGATGTTCATTTTAGCTTCGATGTAGGCTTTGATGAACAGTTTTTGGAATTACTGGTGAATTTATCTGTTTCGGTTAGTTGAAGAACTAGAAAGCGCAATCAGCTTATTGGCAACTTGCATATGAGTTTTTACTGGATTTAGCTCTTCTGCAGTGGCGTATCTACTGGCATAAGAAGACCTTTTTCTCTGATTATAAATCCATTAAAAAAATCCCAATAACTGTAGGTAGGAAGATGCATTAGATTTATTCAGTGCACCCACGTGCTGCAGTGATTTTGTGGATTGTGTGCTAGCGGTAAACTGATAATATAGGATTGATTGGTCTGGTATAACTGCATAAGGGCGTGCTGGCAAGCATAGAGGTCCCTCATACGAGCTTTTGCATTAGTGAGATATCTGTGTTGGCATTTAAGTCATTAGTGCCTTCTATCGCTCTATACTTTTTTAATATGGATGGTGGTGACTATACTACAGAGGACGGTGAGTTGCATATAACTCTGCAAAAAAGGGAAAAGGGGAAAACGTGGGCATCTCCAATACAAGGTCAAGGTAGCTTAGATCCATATGCTGCAGACGAGGAACAAAAACGTCTTATGCTGCAAAGGTTTCAAGAGGAGGTATAACCAATTCACTGTACATGCATAGTTTCCTTTCTGTTTGTGTATTCCCTTTAGCAAAGGTTTCAAGAAGAGGTATAACCAATTCACTGTACATGCACGGTTTCCTTTCTGTTTGTGTATTCCCTTTTCTGTCTAGTTAACTCCGCCTCACTTACAGTGTCTGAACAGTTTTTCTTCTTCTCAATTTTGCACATGCTTATTGCCCTATCAGTAGTATGTGATATGAGAAAGTATCTGATGTCAATGGGATAGTTGTTGGTACTGCAATACACTAATGCCTCAATCAAATTACAGAAATGGTCAAAAGAAATCATTTGCCAAGCTTAGCTTTGTTAGCAAACTACATTGTATGCAAAACCATATTAATGTGTCACCTTCAAGACAACTTTGATGCGCAGATGAGATGGTATGGTTACATCAGAGTAGGATATCCAAAATATCACCAATATGTAGCAATGTTGTTCAAGGTCATGGAATCTGCAGCCTAGCCAGTTTTACTGGGAACTGTACCAGGCCTGGCTAGTTACCAGTAGAACAGGTCCCAATGGGTAAATCAAGAACCAGGTAGGTCCTTAGGAGTTAGGATGCAATATGATTCACATACCTGTTGGGCCGTGACTCTTGACTGAAAATGCTTACTAGCAGGAAACCTAATTTGGTCTCTAAGGTGTACACTGTACATCCCTGGCCCCTCTGGACAAATATCAGACGCGTTTGTTTTAAGCCCCAACAAGCCCTACCAAACTTTGGCGTACCAATTCTTTGGCGAAGGAATTGACTGCCGTCATCTTGCCGATGCATTGGCGAAAATTGCATTGCACGTGGGTGGACTGGGCTGGGATAGCCAAATTATTGGTGTCCAACCAAATGGCTGCCGATGGGTCACTGTCGGGCCAAGTTTTGGTAAGGCTGGCATTGGCTGCAAACAAACATACCCATAGGCCATAGCAATGGTAAGGTCTGGAAATAACCGGAATGAGCTGGCTGTATGATAGCAGGTGCTGGTTGTATGGCAGTTCGGGCAATCTTGCTTATCTTCCATTCATGTGCGTTGCAAATAAGCAATTTCTGGTCAACATCTTACTTGTAATTTGATAAGTTTGTTGGGACTTGGATATGCTAGCATCTCCCATTTTTGCTAAACATTTTAGAAACCCAACACCAAGGTTTATTGTGTACCTCAATGAGAAAAACATAAGGGGAGTGAAAAAGTTATCATGTTATAGGAAAATGTAGTTGGGACTTGAAACTACTAACATTCTTGCAGGATTATTTTTGCAAACTGGAATGACAGAGCCATACTTACTCAGAAGGAAATATACTTGAGTAACAATCATACCGACATGCTGTTGTTCTTTATACTAGTGCTCTCTATCCATCATTAAATATAAGTAACCATGGGAACAGTGCTATAATTCTTTTGCAACTTTGCCCATTAATATGATAAATAGTATATTTACTACTCCCTCCGTCCATAAATAGATGTCTTAGATTTGTCTAAATTCGGATGTATCTATACACTAAATAGTGTGTACATACATCCAAATTTTGACAAATCTAAGACATGTGTTTATGGACACTTGGACAGAGGTAGTACAAATTGTGCCATTCGATTACTACTAGGCCGCTCCTTCGATTCCGCCTCCTGGGTTGGGTTCTTCGCACGCCTCCTCGGGGTCCTCCCCTTTCTATCGGAACGACACCGAGTAACTCCCCGCTCTGCCACCACCGCCTATCCTCCAGGCCCCGCCCCTTCCTGCGCACATATTTCCCATTCCCAAGTAGTACTGCTGAAGCTTTCGCGCCGCCAACTCCTCCAGCTACCTCGTCGTCGACGTCATTCTTTGCCTCATCGTGGGAGAGGAAGAAAAGGGTAGAATGTTTGGGGAGGCAGCTTGATGTTGGGCTGGTGGATGTGAATTGAAAAACCTGGAGACGGGCAGCTGTTGAGCGGTGAGACGTAGGAGAGGAGGCACGTGGACCGCACCGATCGGCTACAGGGTGACACGTAACAAACCGCACTGACCACCGCTTTGAGCGCGCAAGGAAACAAAGAGGCTCGTAACCGGTTGTTTGCCGGTAATTCACCCACCAAAAAAAAAGAAATAAACAACATGTCAGGTGAGAAATAAAATAGGAGGGGTACATGTCGCTAGCTAATTGGAGGAATGGAGGGATAAATAGCCCATCTACAGTGCCTCAGCTAATCTTAGTATGCTAAATTGATCAACCTTTATATAGTGTATCATGTTGCTAAAATACTTCCTGTTATATTACCTAGCCTACCAAAACGTCTTATAATCTGGAACGGGGTTAGTATGTAGTTATATACATTATTATTTTCATTTTCGGCAAATCTAAGACATATATTTATGGACAGGTAGTACATAAATTGTGCCATTGGATTACTATGTTGCTAAAATACTTCTTATTATACTACCTAGCCTACCAAAGCGTCTTATAATCTGGAACGGAGTTAGTATGTAGTTATGTTGTAATAACATCTTACA
>NC_061514.1:158997258-159039782 GCF_022539505.1 Lolium rigidum
TGGGGTGGAGGGAGCAGTATATTTCAATACAATGTCAGTAAAAGTCTGACATTGAAGACTATGAATAGGCAAAGACCAACTTGCGTTTGTGAACGGAGAGACTGTCTTTTGAGTAGTTTATGGCATATGTGCATTGGTGTTGTCATTTATACATATGTTACGTGCATGCAGAATCCAGGGTTTGACTTCTCGCAGGCTCAGTTCAGTGGTACCTGCCCTGACCCAAGGACCTTCATGGGTGGAATTCACACCGACTGAAGAAGCCTGGCTCAAGAACATAAATCTTGCTGGATGCTGTCGTTGTTATTGTCAATGCATCTTGTCAAATTCGACATTGTATCTATTACATATTGGAACTGTGAAGCATCACTGTCTAGATGATTCAGTGTTTACCCTGGAAATAATTGTAATGTATGACCTTGACCTTCCTGTTGATCATGCCAAGGTGGAAATTAGTGGCTGAATCTGCTTTATCCACTAAACCTAGTAATCGCCCCCCTCATGATCCAGGATGATGGCAACCTGTGGCAGATGTACTAACTTCGATTGTTATCATGCAGTAGTTGTGAAACTTCAAATGTAGTGTCACAATTGTTTATATGTTGTGTCTGGGTAAAACGTTCTGGATATATATTTCGTCATTGCTGGGGTAGTCTTTTCCGGAGTTGGGCAGCTACAGTGTAAAGATGGGCTGTGCTCTTTTAGCCTCCAAAGATCATGAACATTCGGAGCCGAAAGACCAACCCATACCTTGTGTGTTGTATCTATGAACAATATGCCTGGGATGGATTGTACACATAGTGACATAGGCAGGCATGCATGAATAAATGGCTTGCATGAGGCGAAATCTGGGTAAGCTGTTGGAGATAACTCGCAAAAACTAACGGAGGACTATGCATACCGGTTAGACAGTCTGAGAACTTTCCTGTGACAAGCTTCCCACGAGTTACACAGACAAAGTGGCTGCACCTTATTTGACAACAGAAGATCATGAAACTTTCCTAGCAGGCACGTCACTTGTGCGCACCCGCGTGTGCATCTCGCACCATTCCGAGTTCTGACAGAATCTTCGTAAATCTGATGTACTAATACTGTTTTATTTGAAACCAAACCCTCTGGTCCGGAGTGATTGGAATGGTGTCGCTCAAAAGTTCTCTCGATCATCTTTTTAAATATTGGAAGTTTCTTCAGTTAGTATGCCAGAATATTAGAAATTCATTAGTGATGGTACT
The DNA here is from genome assembly GCF_022539505.1 of Lolium rigidum. Taxonomy (NCBI): domain Eukaryota; kingdom Viridiplantae; phylum Streptophyta; class Magnoliopsida; order Poales; family Poaceae; genus Lolium; species Lolium rigidum. The sequence continues at coordinate 158,998,491 of NC_061514.1, forward strand.
GTTGAAAGTAGTGGTGTTTCTGTTTAAAGTGATACAAATCCAAGTGCAATATATTGTTTACATGTCACTAGAGCAATCCACTGATTTCCTGTTTTATGTTACTAGAAATAAATCATCACATGGCAAATTCTCATGCATAAATTATCAGGCTTGCATGGTTACAAATGAGCAAGAACTTCAGATAGGGGTAACAGGTATATGTGCAATTCAGTGGTATGCAATGCTATCTGAAAATATTCCAAACTGTCCACCTCTTTTAGATAATTTGCCGATCATTCATTATATGCTTGTGAAGATTAATTACCAGGCGCTGCCAACCACAGAATTTAAACTACTTGTGCTAGGGTCAAGCATTTTGCCGAATCACAGTAGACACAATACAATGTCTCTCTCATTTGTGTTTCTTGTGTTCATTTGCTTTTGGTTTAAATACACCATTCATGGTTATCGCAGTTTCTTGGTTTGCATGTTCTAAGTTCTCAGACATACCAAAAACCTTCAAGAATAGTATGAATATAAGATAACAAGATAGGATCCAATTAAACTTAGGTTATATGCACCTATGAACCAAAACATCACCTCCATTACATTATATTACTTCCTTTAGAACACCCCAAAGAAACTACCACTTCCTTTAAAAGGTTCTACCCTAAGCAGGCAAGGAGAACACCTTACCCTTGCATCCTCAGGTTCACCACCCTTGTCTATGTGCATGTATACCCACTATTTTTGTGTTAACCGACTGCCACTTGACCTAATATTCGGCCCACACGGCAGTGACGGAGCGCATCCTTTGCTCAACTCTGGCATCTTACCTCCGCATCTTCCGATTCAGATTCTTCATTTATGTGTTGGAAACAGCTTGGGCCACCTGGATTTGTTTCATGTTCTTTCATTTAAAATCTTTGATATTTTCCCTCTCTAAACATACCTGGATCCGATTGGATAAACCCTATAGATTGTTTTGAATACACTTCCCGTAACAGCAAATATTATTGAAATGGTTGCCTGTGAATTAATGGCAACACGTGTTCAGTTTTATATCTTCTGTTTGATCTACTATCAGTTCCTTGTGCGTTCTGGTGCCAGCAAAAATGCAAATTTTATCTTGAAATTTCTAGTCCCAAAATATGGCAACCTTATAGCATTGGGGCAATTATACTCAGGCGGCAAAAAGACTTTCTGAAGGTACTGATATGTGATATGGCATCTATACTCAAAATAAACAGCAAGCTCCAAAGGCATATGTTGCAAGAAAAAAAAGGGCTCAAATTTACTGCCACGCCAAATAGGCATATTGCTGTTAATTTACATATTTGATGCATAATATTTGGACATCAGACTAACATAAAAACAAACATTGGAAGGAAAAAGAGGCCATCGATCAACAAGGAACTAGCCCTCGCAATTTGTTAGCAATATGTATCAAGTGGTCAATGTTTGTGGGTGGATAATTCTGGAGTAGCTTGAGGTTTGCAGTGAAGTCGCCAGCCAAGAGCCGTCTTCGAACAAGTATTAGCATTGCACAGCAAATCCGTAACAAGGTGTCCTGCACTCAATAAAATAAAGATTTTCATTAGTGCCCTCTGAAAACTACCACACATTCAAACCGCATGAAACTAGAAATGGCAGTTTTCTAACCGGAGGTCCCTGTGGGTCACCTAACAACGCATCCCACAGGTGAATGCAGTCACGGAATTTGAATTCCTGTGTCAATAGCAAGGTGATCCATCTGAACGCATAGAACTGTGGGTTAACCTGGAATTGATGGAGTGTCACAATGGGAGGTTAAGTATATAGAATTGACGGAATGCCACAAAATACCTTCAAGCAATTTCAAAAGAGTACTTTAGATACATACCTTGGTTACAACCTCTAAATGCCGCCAGAGCTCTTCATCATGCCTTTTCAGGAGCTGCGATAGTCTACTGATTGTGGAGCGTATACCAACAACACTGTTGTCAAGCTGTTTGCAGAAGTTATCTCGAAATCCACTGAGTACCTCAACGAAACAGAAAAAAGCATCTGACTCTGCTTCTGCCTGTTCATACAAAAAAAAATTTATGGTCATCAAGATGCCATGATGCATAATGCAACACACGGTATAAGGGTTAAAGCTATCTGATATTAGCATCCATATTCAATGAGAATGACTTTCGCCTAAGAAAAATCAGAAGCAGGGTGGCATTATGCAATGTAGCCTCAGAAAATCCAAAATGCATAATAGTATGTAGGATACAAGAATGAGACATGTTCCTCGTAATAGGTCTCTAAGATAAGAGTTGGCGAATGTATGTCTGATTTTAGTATGTAGATAGATATAATCATCCTTATTTCTTAAAAACACGGAATGCAAGCTTATTATGTAGACTAGACTAAAGAAGAGAACTCAGAAGTTAACAAGTTTAGGTTGAGCCTAATCTCTAAATCTCCAACTCCACAGGAAAATTCTCTAGAAGTCTGTACTTGAGTTCATAATCGAAAATCTGAAGATGCATTTTGACTCTTTGAACATTATGGAATGGCACAATGCATATGAGATGATTCTTTCTTAGCTCTTCTTTTGTTAGAGGATAGAGATGTACTGCTTCTGTTTCAAAGTAATTGGCACTTTTCAGTTTTCACCACACATTTCAGCAAAAAATCATTTACATGAGGGTTACGACAAAAATGCACCCTCACAACAAATATGTGATAGAAAAGTATAAGAACACAAACAACGAGAAATCATAATCAACAAAAAAATCTCCAAGCATTTGGGACGGATATCTTGGTTGAAATGCCAAACAGAACGAGAATATCATAGTCAAAAGTGCCAACTATTGTGAAACAGAGTAAGTATATACAGATACGTCACACCATTTACTATATGATTCAATTTTCAAAATCCAACAGTCAATGCATCATTACAGGTGGATATCATAATTAAGAAATCTAAAATGAAGAACACCGTGAATTTTGAAGCAGAACTCATAAGTTTGGAAATACCAGTCTAAACATGGTCAGTTTGTTTCATCACCATTAAAACACAAGTTTTTTCTAACCAAATAGTCACATAAAGAGAACTTACAGCATTACTTTGGTCTGGATCATTCTTGAAAACATAGTAGAGAGGTGCCAAAACTTCATTCATTCCTTGCACATATCGTATACCCGGATTTAACTTTGCAAAGATGGTAAGTATACGCTTCAGTGACTCCTAGAAAAAAAATCACATTTAGACTAAACACAAGTACCAGAAACAAGCAAGAACTGGCATCATCTGAACAAAACAAATGCCTACCTGATTAGCCAAGGCATCAGAAGAACCCGCATTGAAAAACTGCATCTCAGGATGAGTACGCTTAACATCTCTATCAATCTGCTCTACGGTTTCAGATTCCTGAATATTGGATAACAGTAATGATTTTAGTAGGTAAAACACTAAAATATTCATCATAGCAGTTAACTAACCAGTGGATTGCAAAGGGAGGCCTCTCACAAGAAGTTGCAAGTTACCTGGAAGTGTTGGTTCCAAACACTAGTTTTCCCAAGGCTGAGAGGGTGTTCGTCCTGGACAATTTCCGCTCTTGGGAGAAACCCAGTTCCTTCAGAATCGTGTTCCTTCCTTTTGGAAGTAGTCATTTCCATTCTTCGGGTAACTTCTGACTGACCAGAACAAAAATATATTGAGCAGGTTGATTAAAAGTGGAGAAAAAAACCACCACAGAGCAGAACTATACCACAGTAAAATAAGCAATTGCTCTCCTCTGTGTGTGCATGTGCGTGTGTGTGGGGGGGGGGGAGGGGGGGGGAGGGGGGGATCAGCAAGTAATTCAGTCATTTGTGGAAAATGCCATCTTGGAGAATAAAAATGTCTACCCAAAACCAAATTGCTAAAGTATCGTTATTTTTGCCCGAACCTACCACATCGTTGGGACGGAAAACTTCTATCAGCAGGTATGAGATTGCTGTCTAGATCCTAGCACCAAATACAGCAAAATAACAACATGCGCATGATTGATTTGGACAGATGCTAAACAGATATCCACCAACACTGGTGCTCCCCTAGCCCTCCTAGGGAAGGGCACTTTCTATCTAAACAGATAATTTGCAATGGTGTAGAACATACAATTCTATATGCATTTAGAACTTACAGGGTTAACCAGAAGCTCATCTTTGAAAGCCCTGTACTGGGAGCGTTTTTTTTCCAGTTCATACGCCCACAGAGCATGATCCGCTGGCAGGTACCCCAAGAGAAGCTGCTAACTATCAAAAAAGTCAAATAAATTTGCAATGTAGGAAAAAACTGAAAAAACTACCGATCACGTCATTGGACCAAAATAAAATTTAACAATATCCATTTTACCTCATATACTTGATGTTTTATCAACAATATCTTTAATCTAAACCTATAGCAGCAGCTTTCCTCAGACCTCTAGATGAAAATCGGAGTATTTGATTCCAAACTGTGCTTTGTAATCACATAAATTTAGAAAAAAACAACTCGCAAAATACATTAAATAATGAACTCCAATCTCATTTGAGAGCTTGGCATGCAACTATAATCATGAATCATATGACTACTCTCTAAATCTAGAATATCTGGTTATTATAGGTTTATGATTTACTAAACTACTAGGTTATGATACTACCAAGAAAAGTTTCTTCCCTACAAGTACTAGGTACAGAATAAATGATGGAACATCAAGTTAGCATCCTAACCAAGACATGAAGCATCATAACAAACCAGACCGCAGGGCCCTTTTATCAGCAGCGCCAAAAATGCACTGGGTAAATCGGGATGCGTATATATTTGGAAATTGCATTCCATTCCAGAATCATGATTGCTCTTGGACTTACTTAAGCTAGTAGTAAATTCCATGAGCATTTCATGCATGCCGCTTGCCGCCACGAGGGTGAGAATAAATGTTGATGAATTCATTATTAATGCTTCATATAAGTTTCAAGACCAAAGCACATGAAGGCTGATTTTCGGCACAAATCTAATGTGTAAACTGCCGTTCAATAGTCACTATCCTGATTTAGAGGAATCAAACCATGGCAACTGCATCCTAGACTCAATCGGGGCGTCCTGCCATACATAAAACCAACAACGATCATACGATGTCATCAACAAGGACGAGGGCAGGAAAAATCCAACTCGTGGTCTCTTGCTAATGCCGTATCTCTAGCATGTGACTGAAAGAGCAAACACTGGACATGTAGTACAAACAGACCGCGCGGACACATAGCATTACAGGGTGAAGAGAATGACCTTCCAGACGATGGGCCGCACGCCAGCGTCGTCGGGCACGCCCTGGCACGCGAGCCGCCGCATCTCCGCCAGATCCACCACCTTCCTCTCCAGCTGCACGCACCCCAAAGCACAAACTAAGGAACAAGTCCAGAAATCGAAGCATCCTGTCTCGATCGCCTGGGCGGGAGGGCAGCACTCACCGCGACCCTGAAGTCCGCGACGAGGTGGGAGCGGGACGAGGTGGCCGCGGCCTCGCTGTCCGAGTCGGAGTCGGAGGCGGCGCCGTCGGGCCGCGCGGGCGGGGGAGGAGGGGGCGGCGGTGCCGGATCGCGGTGCGGCTTGGGAGGTGGCGGTGGGGGAGGGGAGGGGGCCCGGGGCGGGGAGCGGTGGCGCGGGGTCGGGGCGGACCAGATCGGGCTGTTGAGCCAGTCCGGCACCGCCTTCTGCCTGGGCGTGGACGTCGGCGTCGGGTTCGGGTTGGCGCCGTCGGCCATGGCGGCCGCTGAGGCAGCAGGCGGCGGCGGCGGTGGTGGGGTTTAGGAGTGGAGAAAATGGGGAAGCGGGTTGTCGTCTCCGGATCGGGGAAGATGGGATGCGTGGGTTGGACTTGGACCAGTCGGTGCCTCGCTGTTCTTCTTCTCTTCTCCAGCTTTCCTTCCTCTCTTTTCTCTGTTTTTCATTTCTTTCGGCTACTGATTTTGAGTCACCTCGTGTAATTCAGAAAACCAAAACTGATCCCGGGTGCATATGCACCCGATATGTATAAAACATATTTCAAAAACGTAAAAAATTTAGGAAAAAAATTTAGCATGTAGAGGGACATGTTCTATGTGTGCACGTAAAGTTTCACATAAAACCGACAATTTTTATACCCTGTGTAAAAAATACAAATAATGCCTCGAGAAATAGACTATTTTAGCACCAAAAATTTGTCTTTTTTGCACAGGGTACAAAACATCTTGATTTTTGCTGAGACAACTTTGTGAGCATGTAACATGTCAAGGTATACATGCGGCATTTTTATTTATATTTTTTTGACATTTGTAAATATATTTAATATGTATTTCAAATAAAGGGTGCATATGCACCCGGGTGCAGAAACACCCTGTCCCGTGTAATTTTGTTTTTTACACACATGTTACTCCCGCTCTAAATACTTGTTGCAAATTTAATGAGGTAGATACATTTTAGCCCATATTTTGACTAAAAGTTCGGCAAGTATTTGGATGGAGTACCATTTTTTATTGGTTATAAGAAATCTTGTGATTGATGGAAAACAAATATGTATCCATTTTTTTTATTAATAAACGCGAGAGTTAGGGACATGGTGTAACTACGGCGGGGTAGTAACATGGCGTTGCCAGAAGACACCAACGACGACGATCCGAAACATAGTCCGTCGAGTGGAGAACAAGCGAAAGATCAACGGGGATCCAACCACATGTCTATGACGAGATCACCCGACTAAAGCATTTGGAAGAACAATGTGTTATGTATGCATTTGTGTCTTCCTGACGCAAGATGCAACCGAAAAGATTTTACACACTGTCCTTCATGGCAAGTAGGTTTATAGCTTTTAATCTATCATGGAGTAGCAAGCAGAAAGAGATTTATGTTTAGATTGGACACAAAACTTTCAAGTCCATATCATAGGAGGGGAGACATGTTCACTTGAAGTTGAGGCACAATAAACCCTTATGTTAGAATAGTGACTGACATTCTCAGACAAATACCAAGTGTCTTTATTTTGTTTTGAACTCAATTACTATTATTACTACACTTGCGAAATAGATTTACGACAAGCTAAAGTGACGTCTCGAGTGTTAATATTACGTTTTAGCTACAAACCAAGCAAAACCTTTATGGGGCCTGACCAGCCATCAAATTTGAGTTGTCAAGATGTAATATTTTTTTATTACTTTATGTATACTGTTTGAATGAAAATAGGCGATTTTAAATGGAAGAGGTAAGAGTATTTGCAATGTTACCACATCATTACACACAAAATACTAATATTTTCATTAAGTTGAATGTTTATCCATTTTAGTTGTCTATATGTAATTTTTATTCGTTAATTTTTTGTGGGGGTCATTAAATGGGTACAAAATATTTCATTTTCATATTTTTTAAATTATTATAAATAACAATTATGAATTTTATGACAATTAGGCTTTTGTTAATAGTTGGCTAGGTTGTTGCACACTTGGCTACCAGAGATTAAAGATACTCCCCCAGTCCTAAATATAGAACTTTTCAGCTACTTAATTTAAACTACCGTAACATTCTATGTTAAGGAACTAAGATAGTAGTACATTGTATAGTTTTTCCTCATGATTTTTTCATGTTCCATATCTACAGTATTTTATTTTTCGACAAAGAGTATATATTAATATCAGAGATATCAATTACACCCAGCCTCTGCAACAACGCACTGCCCTAGCGACATTACGGATGCACACAGCCAAAATAAGAAAGAAGAATTACCCAAAAAGAACAAAATGGGAAACTACAAGAGTTTCAGATAATCAGCCTATTTTCAAATATCTCTAACCTAGTTTTTAAGAAAAATATATAATTTTGTCGTAAATTGATATTTTATGATTTTATTTATGAAATGGATCACATAGAGAGATTAGGCAAGAATATGTTTCTATGAAAAAGCCTAAACAAATTATATACACCATCCGTATAAACTATGTCTTAGATTTATTTTCTTTTTCTATGAGAAAAAGCCTCCAGATTTTATTTCTCAATTACAGTGTAACAATTAGCTAGCAGTAGCTGTGAGACACACTCTGAAAACTGTTGTACTCAACAAGCGGTACTCCCTCCAACTCTAGCCAAGTTTGCTAGGCGTGCTACCCTATTTTGATCTCGTTAATCCAAGACATCCTTTGTGAAAGGGAGTGAGCAATAAAAATAAGAACTCTGGAAATCTTTCTAGTATTATACTCCCTCCGTCCATAAATAAATGTTAAAAATTTATTTAAATTCGGATGTATCTGTACACTAAATCGTGTCTAGATACATTCAAATTTAGATATACTTTTGGTATCTATTTATGAACAGAGATAGTATTTAAATTTGTAATAACGAGTACTCCTTAAAATCTAAAACGCGTCACACCGTCCCCAGTGGCCAAGCTCACTTGTATTCACCAGTTCAAAAAAAAAAAAGCTCACTTGTATTCACAAGTGTAAACTGAATCTTCTGCTCACTCGCCAAGCTCTACATCGAGAGGACGACATACCTAGATCTAGAGCTGGCCGTGCCTTCAGCAACTCGCCGGTGAACGGGTAGAATTAATATTTTCGCCTGCAGAGACGAGGAGGACGAGCTCGATCTGGCGAGCGGCGACGACGGAAGATGATTTGGCGGGCCACCTTAGTTCGCATCTGACAGTTGGAATCTGATGGAGTTTCCCAAGCCGCTCACATCAGTTGAAGATGAAGGTTAGGTCGATTCCATTTACTTTCCTTCTTCAGACACAGCTGCCATGTATCAAGTTGATTCAAGGGGCTGGTTTCAATTCATTGTTGCAGATGCAATCTTTTGATGCTCGTCTTGAGTAAGGGCTGCAAGCTGTGCTGCTATTTGTATGGAGGCAGCAGTGGTGAGCGTGTCGGAGGGCGCTGTAGGCTCCCTGCTTGGGAAGCTTGGCGATCTGCTCGCTGGCAATTACAACCTGCTGAAAGAAGCCATAGATGACATCGTGCCACTGAAAGCTGAGCTCGAGAGTATGCGCGCGTTCCTGGAGAGGACGTCCGAAGCGGACGAAGAGCCCGACAAGCAAGCCAAGTGCTGGGCAAAGGAGGTGCGTGATTTGTCCTATGACATCGAGGACAGCGTCGATGACTTCATGCGGTCCGTGGAATGTGAGTCCAACAGCAAGCCGAGTGGATTTTTGAAGGGGTTTATTCATAGGACCATGAACTTGTTGACAACGATGAACTCTCAGCATAAGATTGCCAAGGAGTTCCGAGGCCTCAAGCGTCGTGTCGTGGAGGCGAGCGAGCGACGCACGAGGTACAAGATTGATGATGCTGTCTTCAAGCCAAACAACACACCCATTGATATTCGTCTGCTGGCATTATATGAAGATAAATCAGGCCTTGTGGGTATCGACGGGCTGAGGGATGAATTAATTAAACTGATGGTTGATGAAGAGGATGTCTCCACACAACAGATGAAGGTCCTCTCTATAATGGGATTTGGAGGGCTGGGTAAGACTACGCTTGCGAACCAGATTTACGGGAAGCTAATGTGCAAGTTCGACTGTGGAGCTTTCGTTTCCGTATCCCAGAAACCAAACATTAGAAATATTTTCAGAAGAATGCTCTCAGAAGTTGGCTATGAAGCTCCGGAGGGAACCAACATGGATATATGGGCACAGGATGAACTGATCAGTGCGCTCAGAAAATTCCTTATGGATAAGAGGTACTCCTGTTTGGAGATGACAGTAACCCAAGTAATTTATAATGTTTGGTGATCTAACTGTTTTTTAGCCTGCTGGTACTTTCTTGGCAAAATTCCTGTACCCCTCTTTATAGATTATACGTTTGTGGTTGACTAGTGGAACTAGTTTAAGCACTATAGTTTGTAAAACTAGAAATCGGACAATTGCTTTTTATCTATTCTGGAAATAAATTCCTCAGATCAACTCTGCTCTCACAAATGTGTATAGAAGATTCAACTTCATTATAGACAAGTAGATTTGCATTTCAACCATTGACTGATAAAGGTTTGTTTATGGTGTATTCACGGTTTTGAGATGCAGTTGTAGAGATAGGGAGTGAGTATGCTTTCATATATATTTTACTTTTCCCTATAGTTACCACTGGCTGATACTTATTTTAGTTTATGTGATTTAATTTTGCAGGTATTTTATTGTAATTGATGACGTTTGGGATGAAACTGCATGGAATGTTATTAGATGTGCTCTTCCAAAAAACTCTAAAGGTAGCATGGTAATAACAACTACACGAATTGATACTGTGGCTAGAGCTTGCTGCAGCAACCAACGTGATTATGTTTACAAGATGAAGTCACTAAGCCACAAAGACTCAAGAAAGCTATTTTTCAAAAGAGTATTTGGTTCAGAGGATGCCTGTCCTCTGTATTTGGAAGAAGTTTCAGCTCAAATTTTAAAAAGATGTGGTGGCTTGCCTCTCGCTATTGTCACTATATCGAGCCTTTTGGCTAGTGAGGGAACCAAATTGAAGGAGCACTGGGAGCACATAATGGATTCTCTGTCCCCAAATTTTGAAGTGAAGCCAACATTGGAGGGAATGAGGCACATACTAAGCCTTAGCTACATAAATCTTCCTTATTATTTGAAGACATGCATGCTATATTTGTGTATCTCTACTCCTATAGTGTAGCAGTTTTGAATTTGGATTTACCACCTCTATTTCAACTTTCCCGCCGGAGCAAGCCAAACTCAATCCCAGCCATTGATTTGCTATCTTTCACTGCTATCCACCCTCCATCGGACGTTATTCTCCTGGATCCAACGGCTAATATTTACCGGATTCGCTGCACCGCTTTCCACATGTGCCTGAACCAGCCCGCACGTTCTAGATAGCTCTTGACTGACTCTGTATGGCGTCGGCCAAATTTGAATCCAGTTTGCCTGCGGAACTCCCGGACACCATACACAGCCAGCGCGCCAAAGCTAGCATCTCCATCCCCTCCACCTATTCTCTACACCCTGCTACGGTTGCATCTTCTTGCTTTGCTTTCGCCTGCATCTAGCCTGTGGGATCTACGGGAGGGAGCTGAAGTGCATAGGCAACAGGTAAGCACATCGCTATCTTTCTTTTCTGTTGGTTCCAGATTTTCTTGGTCATTTATCACATTGGAGTAACGTCACAGTCAGTGCTTCTGGCTAACAACTTCTCTTTTTCTTGTACATTGCAAATCTCCGCTTTTTCTGTCCTTTGAGGTGGATATGTGTGTTTATGCACATCAGGTGTTTGTGTTTTTGTCGGAACTGCTGATCAGTGATATACCAATAGGAGTAAATGGGATTAGTGTGTGGTTGTGAATTTGCATACCAGACTCGAATGGATAAGTGGATTGGTCCAACTTTTGTACCTTTTTTTTTGTCAGTTGGTTCAGTACGTGTCTGCCATTTGAGACTCATCAATTTTCTTTCCTTTATTATATCACATGGCATCGTTATATAAACTGTTCTGATCTGTTCGTAAATTATATGCTCTTACATCTTGGCTTATGTATATGTCTAATACCGAACATGGTGTTCACACTTCTCTATAGATTTGGGTTTTGCAACTTCAGAAGACCAGCCTCGGCGTCCCGCATGACTCTGTGTCAACATTCCGACCTGAATATCAGCTCATTTGCTTCACATTTATCAGTGTCAGGTACACAATCCTTACCTTAAAAAAAGTGCATAATCTTTAATCCTGGGTCTACTGTTCCGATCACAGTAAATAAATAACTTTGCGGTCTCCTGAGATGTACAGTAATATAAGATGTAAACTGATTTCATCCAGTTATTTGCGCTCATCTTATGAGTGCGGATAGTTACATAGGAGGTCCGCTCAGTTGGAGGTACAAAGTCATTAGAAAAGATTAAACTGATTTCATCCAGTTCTATGTGCTCATCATATGAATGTAGGTGATCACATGTGAGGTCTGTTCAATAGGTATGAAGTCTTTTTTTTTTTGAATATGTCACAGTAGTGGATAATTCAACATCATTGGAATGGTAGTGTTCTATGTCTATCTAATCTAATCATCTTCTTGAATATAGCTTAATCTTTATTTATTTTCTGGATGGCATATACTTTGTTATGTGTACTCATACATGGGCTAATTTTACTGAGCTAAATCATCATGTTGTTGAACCAACAGATGTACCGATGAATCCTGCACAACGTAAGCGCTATCGTGACCGGGATAGATACTTGGGAATGACACCAATTCAAAGAGAAGCTTATTTACAGAGGAATCGTGAGTACAAACGAGCTAAACGAGATAACAATGCAAGTGGTAGTAGTGCACAGTTCATAACTGGGCAAACAAATATCCAGTCAAATATGTGCCACCCAGATAATGGAACTCGTGGCACAGTTAGTCAGTCTGGAGTATATGCATCTTCTACTTCTCTTGAATATCAAGATGCAGATATTGCATTGAAAAATAGCAGTCAACGTAAGCGGCAACGTGGCACTAGCTGGTACTCAAACTTGACACCAGAATAAAGAGAAGCATACTTGCAAAGGAATCGTGAGTATAAGAAAAGAAGAAAGTCTCAGTTAGCAGGTTGTAGTAATCCACACGATAAGACTGATTGGGTAGGTTGCAGTAATAGAAAAAATAGAGCTGGACAAAGTGACAGCTTACTTAGTCAACATACTTATATGGAAGTTCATGACCATATGGTTTCTGAATCTGAAGATGCAATCTACGTCCCAATGAATATTTTTCCTGCTAATAATTTCAGCACCAGATAACAATGTTTTTTCTAAATTACTTGTACTCATAATTATTTTTAATTATGGCCACCAGTTTTACTAAAATTATTCGTATCATCAGGTAATATCAGTGAAAATGGAGATGACATGACAGTTGAATATGGGCAAACCCAGGATATGCTTGAAGGCGATGATGAAGATGATGAGAGCTATATATTCGGTGGACGAGGTAAACGTGTTAATACATATGTAGCCTAATTTTTTTTTGTTTTTTTTTTGCAGACATCGTGATCATTACATACTGTTTTCTCACTTTCCCAAGAAAATGGGACAGGTTCTGAATATGCGTCCTATCAAGAACCAAGCCGTGCAATTCGTGAAACACAAGCTGATCCATATGATCACATATATCAGAATTTACCAAGTGGTAATCATGTCTTGGAGGCAGTACCTAATTGCAACCATTGCGGCGCAAAAAGGTTTCAGTATGAGAAACCAACATTTTGTTGTATGGGAGGCAGAGTCACGATAGTAAGTTAGTAACTCCAAGTGTTCCTGACGAACTGCGTCGATTGTACACAAGTCAAGATCCAGAAGCTAAGTTTTTCCAAGATAATATACGGTACTTCAATTCACACTTTTCGTTTACCTCCCTTGGTGTTATGTTAGACCAGCGATATTGCAATAAAAGGTCTGGAGTTTACACTTTCCGTGCACAAGGTCAAATGTATCATGGAATTGACCAATTGGTTCCAACGGGGGATGGCCCCAAACATCTACAACTATACTTTTATGACACTGATCTGGACTTGCAACATAGATTCCGACACTCCCCTAATCTTGATAGAGTTCTAATCAGAAAGTTGACGCACATACTTTCACATAGTAATCCTTATGCCCAAGCATTTCAAAGCCTTGGTTCAGTCTCAAATCTCGATGAATATCGAATTGAGCTTAACACAGACATTTGTTTAGATCAACGAGTATATAATGCACCCACTACGTCACAAGTAGCAGCAATCTGGGTAGAGGGAAATAATCCACAAGGTCACTTTGAGAGGAGTATAATTGTATATGGTAAATCAGATAAGCCACAATACATAAAAGCATACCAAGGTTGCTACGATCCACTGTCATACCCACTTTTCTTCCCGAATGGGGAAGTTGGTTGGAACCTGAATATACCGAAAGTTGGAAAAAATGCAACTCTTAATAGCCATCAAGTAAATGACCTCGATGAAGAAGGTAAATAGTTATATATTTTGAGGGTGTAGTCATTTCTATATTTTTTTTTCATAATTTAATGTAAACATTTTTCGTTGTATAGGGCAAGAGTACAACTCCGGTTCTTGTGTTTCACCAAGGGAATATTATTGTTTCAAATTGCAAATTCGAGACAGAGAATTTAATGTCTTACTTTTTGGAAAACGACTCACTCAACAATACATTGTTGATATGTACATAAAGATTGAATCAATAAGATTGGCATTCTACTTAAAACCATCAAATCAAATTCTCATACGAGCAGATCTGTATCAAGGGTTGGTTGATAGTGTTGTTGCTGGTGAGACCCGTGCATGCATGATTGGAAGGCGCATTGTACTCCCTCCCTCTTTCATTGGGGGTCCGAGGGACATGCGTCGAAGGTATTTGGATGCTATGGCCTTGGTGCAGCGGTTTGGGAAACCAGATTTATTTCTAACGATGACATGCAACCCAAATTGGGAAGAGATAATAAAAGAGCTCGCACCCGGCCAATCAGCGCAAGATCGACCAGACTTGGTAGCACGGGTCTTTAAGGCAAAATTAGAGGATCTGAAGAAGCTTATATTTAAGAAGAAATTCTTTGGGGAAGTTGCTGCTCACGTGTATGTGATTGAATTTCAAAAAAGGGGACTTCCCCATGCACATTTCTTGATAATTCTGAAGTCAAATTACAAAATAAACAACCCTGATCAGTATGACCAGATTATATCCGCCGAAATTCCTGATAAAGTTAAGTATCCAGTGCTGCACGATTTAGTTATTAAACACATGATACATGGTCCATGTGGTGTTCTCAATAGAAAAAATTCCTGCATGCAGGATGGAAATTGTAGATACCACTATCCCCGCCCATTTTCGGAGGCCACGTTGCAAGGAGATGACTCATATCCAATCTACAGACGCAGGGATGATGGTCGTCAAGTGCGCATAAGGGGAGCAGTTTTGGATAACAGATGGGTTGTTCCATACAATCCATACCTTCTTATGAGATACAATTGCCATATCAATATTGAAGTTTGCTCCAGTATTAAGGCTGTTAAGTATTTATTTAAGTATATATATAAAGGCCATGATCGTGCTTCTTTTATCCTAGAATCTGCAGGAGATACAGTTATTGATGAAATCCGTCAGTACAGAGATGCCAGGTTTATATCACCTCCTGAAGCAATATGGAGGATTTTTTTCTTTTAATCTCAGCGAGATGTCTCCTCCTGTTCTACAATTACAACTTCACTTGCCAAATATGCAAATTGTTCGTTACAAAAATTCTGACAATTTGAAGAATGTGATAGATGCAGAATCATCTTCCAGGACGATGCTAACTGAGTATTTCAGAATGAACTCCATTGATAGTTATGCTAGAATTTTTTTATATAAGGACTTTCCTGAATTTTATATATGGCAAAGAAACCACAAGACATGGAAACGCCGTACGCAAAGGATTCAAATAGGTAGACTTGTGGCTGCTCACCCTGCGGAAGGCGAGCGATATTACCTGAGAGTATTGCTAAACCATGTCAAAGGGGCTACATCTTTCAGAGATTTACGTACTGTCAAAGGTGTTGTTTATTCCACATTTAGGGAGGCTGCAGAAAGGAGGGGTCTCATTGAGGCTGACAATAGTATTTCTGATTGTCTCACGGAAGCTGCAACATTTCAAATGCCTTATGCACTTAGAAGGCTTTTTGCTACGATTTTGGCCTTCTGCGAGGTAACACATGTTCGTGCATTGTGGGACAAGCACTTTGAAGCCATGTCGGATGATTTCCGTATGGAGAGCATGAGTAATGAAGCAATTAGGCAGAGGGTGCTTAGAGACATTGGAGATTTGCTGTACTCAATGGGGAAGGACATCAGGATCTTTGATCTTCCTGATCTATTGGATGCACATGATTTGGAAAGCTTGGAGCAGAGAGAACTAACTGATGAGATATCTATTTCGGTTGATAGAGAAGACTTACGGTTGTGTGGAACTTTAAATAGCGAACAACAGCTTGCCTTTGATGAGATAATGAACCATGTTTTAGAAAAGAAGGGTAAGGTCTTCTTCGTCGATGGTCCCGGGGGTACAGGAAAGACATACCTATATAAAGCCTTACTCGCTAAAGTGCGATCCATGGGACTAATAGCCATTGCAACAGCAACATCAGGCATTGCAGCTTCTATCATGCCCGGTGGTAGGACTGCCCATTCGAGATTTAAGATACCAATAAATGTTCAAGAAGACAGTATGTGCAACTTCAGTAAGCAAAGCGGAACAGCAAAATTGCTTCGAAGATCATCTTTAATAATCTGGGATGAAGTTGCCATGACAAAATGGCAAGCTGTCGAGGCACTTGATAGAACCCTGCAAGATATTACAGGATGTGGATTGCCATTTGGAGGAAAGGTAATAGTGTTTGGGGGAGATTTCAGGCAAGTACTCCCTGTGGTGAGACGTGCAAGTAGGGCGCAAATTGTTAATGCTACTCTTAAAAAATCCTATCTCTGGGAGGGTATGAAGAAAATTAAACTCCAACACAATATGAGAGCACAATCTGATCCATGGTTCTCTGATTTTCTCTTGAGAATCGGAAATGGTACGCAAGAAACAATTGGAGAAGACTATGTGCAACTACCTGAAGAGATAGTTATAAGTTACACAAATTCAAAAGCCTCGATTATTAAGTTGATCAATGATGTATTTCCTTCACTTAATCAGAATGGAAGATCATCATCTTACATAAGTTCCCGTGCCATTCTTTCCACAAAAAACGAATATGTGGATGAATTAAATGCAATGCTCATAGATCAATTTCCTGGAGAAGAAAAAATATACTACAGTTTTGACTCAGCAGTGGATGATACACACAATCACTACCCATCTGAATTCCTCAATTCTCTCACACCTAATGGTCTTCCTCCTCATGTTCTTAGATTGAAGATCAATTCTCCGGTCATCTTGCTTCGGAATTTAGATCCATCTAATGGGTTATGCAATGGCACGAGGCTTTTTTTTTTTTGCGAGGGAAAGAAAGATATATTAAATAATAGGGGGATTACAGTCTTGGTCGACGGCCCGGCGCATGTCCGGGGGTAAGTCCATGAACCACACGTTCGACCTATGCTTAACCCTACCTATCTTAGCAAGCTCATGACTGGCCCTATTGGCGTCACGGCTGATCTTGAATACAGATATCTCTCTTTCCCTTAAAAGCTCACGAATGACAGAAATTCTAAACGCATATATAGAGGTATTCGGAGTGGCCTCCTGGATGAGTTCAACTGCTTCCGAGCAATCAGTTTCAACTGAGAACGGGAGAGTAGTGCACAGGAGACCTAGCTGGACGCCTTCCTCTATCGCCATCAGCTCCGCTTCCGTTGCATCTTGGCATTGTAGTATCTCACGGCTAGCAGCAACAATTACTTTGCCATGGTGGTCTCTCAACACCATCCCAATACCCGCTTCATTATTATTCAGGAAAGCTCCGTCTGTGTTTAGCTTGGCTTGATTCGCTCCTGGTGGTTTCCATCTCATGCACACCTGCTGCCTCCCTTCTTGGACCTTGTTATTCACTCCTAGGCCGAGCCTTGATCAATGATCATTTTTCCTTTGATAATGTCCGCCGCGAGTATTGCTTGACCATAGTTATGGAGTTGGCGTAGCTCAGCAAGAATCGACGGGATCCTTCAATGGAGGGGCATGGTTTTGCATGTGTCATCTCATTGTGGTTGTGCCAAATCCTCCACAAGACCAAAAGTGTTCTCGCGCGCTGTGTATCCGGGATAACAGTGAGCGAGCTGGCAAGCAACCACTCGGTTCCTGTTGGCTTGATCGGGTCATCCGCTGGCAATTCCCACTCATCCTTCATCGCCAACCGAGAGCACGAGCTTGAGGGCACCGCATAAAAATATGAAATGTATCTTCAGCTTCTTTGCCACGAGATCGGACATGCGCTAGTCGTCGCCATTTTCCTCCGTGCCATATTTTCCTGTGTTGCTAAGCCATTGCGACAAACCTTCCAGGCAAACAGTTTTACTTTGGGAGGGACAGGGAGTTCCATATCGGTTTCCAGCTTGGTCGGTCACCATTGGGCCGTCCGCTCGTGGCTCCTCAGCTCCGGTCTTGCATGGCGTTGTCAAAAGCCAAACTATAGGCACTTTTACTTGTAAAAATGCCTCGCTTCTCCGGTACCAAGCAACAAAGTCGCTCTCATTCCTTCTAGAAGTCTGAATTTTAAGGATATCAATGGCATCATCTGGTTCAAAGTAGTGCTGCACTCTATCAACATTCCATGTACCGTCCGGCAAGAGGAAATCGGCGACCCATCTATATCGGCAGCGACGTCCGGGAGGTCTAGACAGGTGAGAGCTGTCACGGGGAATCCAGGGATCTCGCCACACCCGTATATGAGCTCCATTGCCCACGCGCCAGATGATGCCACACTTCGAGTAATTCGAGGCCATACTCGATGGCGTGCCATGTCGGCGATCCATTTCCTGCAAACACCGTGTCAATTAAGGAGCCATTAGGATAATACTTGGCTTTCAAAAGTTGAGCACACGGGGTATCCGGAAATTGTATAAGTCTCCAAGCTTGTCTAGCAAGTAGTGCACGATTGAACAGGCGCATATCTCGGAAGCCCACACCTCCCCGGGACTTTGGTCGGAGCATGCTATCCCATCCAAGCCAATGCGTCTTCCTCTTCCCATTTTCAGCGCCCCACCAATACCTTCTGATCATCTTTGTGAGCTCATCGCATAGTCCCATAGGTAACTTAAAAATCCCCATCACATATACGAGTGAGCGCTTGGGCAACAGATTTGATTAGTACCTCTTTAGCTGCCCGTGATTTATGGCTATCATCCCATTCCACCAAACATTTCGCTAATTTTGCTTGCAGACTTTGGAACTTACCCTTGTTCATCCTCCCCTCCGGTGTGGGCAGCCCCAGGTACTTTGTTTCAAAGGTCTCCTGGGTGATATTTAGGCAAGCTTTAACCTCCACGCGTCTATCCAGGGGGCAGGAATCACCAAACAAGATTGAGCATTTGTTAGGATTTATTAACCGCCCTGTACTTGGATGCATAAACCTCAAGTACCTCCTTAACTTTATTTGCCTGATTCAACTGCGCCTTGAAGAAGAGCAAGCTGTCATCTGCGAATAAGAGGTGTGATACTCCGGGGGCGCGGCGACATATTTTTACTGGCTCAATATTATTAGCAGCAACCTCTCTTTGTAGTAGAGTAGAAAGACCGTCAGCGACGAATAAAAACAGAAATGGAGATAAGGGATCACCTTGCCGGAGGCCCCGAGAAGGCGAAAATGAATCAAGTAGGGTCCCATTGAATTTTACCTTATAACTCACCGAGGTGACGCATGACATTATCCAGTCAACCCATCGATGAGCGAAACCCAACTTTTGCATCACTTTCCTCAAAAATCCCAATCCACCCTGTCGTACGCCTTTGATAGATCTAGCTTGTAAGCGCAAAAGTTCTTCTCTTGGTTTGTATTCTGCTCAATGAAGTGTAAACATTCGAAAGCAACCAAGGCATTATCGGTTATTAATCTACCTGGCACAAAGGCACTTTGATTGATTGATACTATCTCTCCCAATATCGGCCTTAATCTATTCACCATGCATTTCGCAATAACTTTGTAAATGACTGTACACAAGCTAATTGGTCGAAAATCTTTCAGGGTCTCCGGCTGATCTATTTTAGGAATAAGCACAATAGCCGTTTCACTGACCTATTGCACGAGGCTTATTGTTAAGGCATTTCAAGGTAATGTTATTGACGCTGAGATTATTGGAGGACAACATTCTGGAAAGCGAGTTTTCCTTCCACGGATCCCTTTGTACCCTTCTGAAGATGATGCACTTCCGTTTAAATTCACAAGAAAACAATTTCCTATTCGTCTTAGCTTTGCGATGACAATCAATAAAGCTCAGGGTCAAACCATTCCAAATGTTGGCATCTACCTTCCGGAACCTGTATTCTCACATGGTCAACTGTATGTTGCTTTGTCTAGAGGGATATCACGGCAAACGACAAGAATTTTTGCCAAATCAAACAAAGATATCGACCCACTGGAGAGAAGTACTAAAAATATTGTCTATAAAGATGTTTTGATATGTTAAATGTATTATAGGCGGAGTGATGTGCTACAGTGACCAAGGTAAAACCTCAAATTAGTATTTTCGAATCATGTTAACAACACCATGTTTTTTCTGCTCCTTTTTCTGTACGTAACATTCTGGCATGAAAAAAAAACTAATTAAGACTCTTTGTCGCATGCACATTTTCAGCACCATGTTTGTTCTACTTAATTTTCCTTCAGTTTAGATATCTAAGCTGCTAACTTTTGCTAGCGGTTAAGATTTTGAAACCATGTGAAGGTTGCAGTTTTGTCATACTTCAGAAGATGCCATTTTTCTCTTGCCACTGAACGCCTTCTACCCTGTTCATAAGAAGAATGCTTGTGCTTTAGTTTAGATTCAGCCACGCTTTATCTTTTTTTGTACTAAGTCCAGTTGTAATCATGTTCCTTGCCATGAGAAGAAACTTCCTATCTCACGGGTTTAATCTCTTTTTCTGTTTGAATCCATGATTCACTTAGATATTAATCAATATTTTCTATGGAGTATACCATCCAATACTTATAATCTGTATTTCTGTGTGTTTTCTACAGGAAGAGTCCAAATTTGAACAATTTCAGCCTTCCTGCCACATCTATGGCGTGATCAATTATGCAATGTCATTATCAATCTTTCAGTTGCATGGTGTCCTCCTTCATGGGCGTCACATCATCAGTGCCCAAACTTTCTGTAACTGAATGTGCTGTTTCTTTATGTGGATGGATACACAGCGTCATGGATGGCTTGTTTGAGAAAGCTTTAAATATCAATATGATATATATGTCTGATCGCAACATTAAAATGATATGCCGAGTGATGTGCTCCATAAAGCCTCCAATCTCAACTTGTAATTTTTTCTGGCACATGAGAATTTGTTGACTGCTCATAAGCAGTGATAGAGCACAAGTCAACTATGGTCCATGAAAATTTGTTTTTAATTTGTATGTACAACATGTTCTGGAATGTACAAATATTATCTATGAAATACTGAAACTCATGTATCTCCCATACATTTACTCATCTGATGCGCGTAAATCTTGTCAGAAGTAAAAGCATGTTGAGTTTGGCCAAACTTCCAGAAAAACTATGGAAACCTACAATGTCAAATCAATCTTATTAAATATATCGAGGATATTTTCATGTTATATTGATACAGTATAATAATTTTTGATAGTTTTTTCAGTAAACTTAATCAAACCTTACTTTAGCTGACTTCAGAAAAATTTATACGCCATGTTTTAATAAACATAGGTAATATGTATTATTGTCATTTCTTTTGCCGACGTGCACTGCACGTGCATATGTAGTTATGTACTAGTATATCCAGAGGACTACATAATGAAGAAGAATGATTTGGTCAGGCAATGGGTAGCGCAAGGTTTTGTGAATAAAGCACATGGGCGAGATCCAGAGAATGTTGCAGAGGGCTATTTTAATGAGCTTATTAACAGGAGCATCATTCAATCAGTTAATATTGATCATAATAATGAAGTGTTGTCGTGCAGATTGCACGATATGATGCTTGACCTTATTATACACAAGTGCAGAGAAGAAAATTTTATCACTGCAACAGATGATATCCAGGCCATAATAGGTTTGCCTGACAAGGTCCGCCGACTCTCCCTGAACCTTGACGGTATAATAGATGGCACGGTATTGGAAACCATCCAGCTCTCACAAGTAAGAGCGCTGGCAAGATTTGGTACCTCTGCATATGCACCTCCTCTCTTGAAGTTCAAGCATCTCCGAGTTTTAGCTCTTGAATTTTCAAGTGGGAACAGTCTGGAGATAATTGACCTCACTGGAATGTGTCATTTGTTCCAACTGAGGCATCTGAAAATTAAAGCTTATTGCAAAATAGTGTTACCAAGTAATATTCGGGGACTGGAGCAATTGGAGACATTGGAGTTGGGAGCCTATGGTCTTGAAGTTCCCTCAGATGTTATTCATTTGCGCCGGTTGCTGCACCTGATCATCCCTATTGGGACAAAGTTACCCTGTGGGATTGGCAACATGAAATATTTATGTACGCTGCATGGGTTTGATATAGGCTTGAACTCAATGGATAACATCAGAGACCTCGGAGATCTGACCAATTTAAGGGATCTTCAAATATGTTTTGCCGAATTGGAGCCTTTGGATGACATGGAAAGAAGACAATGCTTGGATGTTTTGAGATGTTCCCTTGAAAAACTTTGCAACCTCAGATACCTGCTCACTGATTCTAAAATCAGTAGTACGTATGCCTTGAATCCGCTATCCGCTTCTACTTGCCTACTTCAGAGGCTTCAGAGGTTGTGGGTGTTCTCGAGGGTTCCTGTGTGGATTGGAGAGCTCCATAATCTCTTTGACCTTGATCTTGCGGTTGAGGTGTTGGAGAATGATATCGGAATTCTTGCACAGTTGCAATCTCTTAGCCACCTCAAATTGCACATCGAAGGAACTCCTGAAGCTGAAGATAAGTTAGTCATCTGCGGAACAGGATTCCCCGTTCTCAAGGATTTTAGGCTGTCCTCCAAGAATATATCAGAACTGACGTTTGAAGCAGGCGCAATGCCCAGTGTCCAAGAGCTTGATATAAGATTAGATTCGCACTATGGCACTTATCCTATGGGCATCAAGCACCTGCTAAGCCTCAAGAATATCCACATGGAACTATGGGTTCTAAGCCCCCTTGATGATGGCTTCAGATGGAGGAAGTACCGCCAGAAGGACATCCTTGGCGCCAAGCACCCAAGGTTAGCAAAGGCTTCTTCTGAATCCACTCTGAACTTGCCTTTTTTTTTTTCTGCTTGCAAGTGAACGAGGGAGGCTGACCTGTGTTGTTGTTAAATTGAACTTTTGCAGAGGTTACTTCCGGTGCATATACCGGCACTCGCAGGGATGCAAAGCGGAGAGGCAGGTGCAGCGCACAGACAATGACTCGGAAAGCTTTCATATCACGTACCATCTGAAGCACACGTGTAACCACACGGTCCCGCTGCCACAACCAGGACAGGAGCAGAGCGTCCAGGTGCCACAGCTATGGTTTCCTTGGCTATGGTTTCCTTGACTATGTGACCGATGTTTGTCACGGTGAGCTATGGTTTCCTTGGCTGGTGTCACGGCCTGACAGGGTCCCTGTCCACGCCCCCTGAAATGAGAACAAAAAAAAAGGCTTCCAAAAGTAATCACGCCCCCTGAAATGAGAACAAAAAAAAAGGCTTCCAAAAGTAATCAATCAGGAAACCGGCCAGTCATTAAGCTGGTACTGGTAGCACAATTCTGTATCTCGCGTGCCTGTCATTTTAATTTCCATTTGTTTGTCTCGGCCCTTGTTGCATTCTTCTCTCTTTTACTTTGATGTAATATGCACATTTGTACTAGATGCCGATATTGTTTCCAAGTTGACCATCTGTACCTGTAAGCATGATTTGGGCATGAACATATTCATACTTGGGTTCTTCACGGGGTTGTTTCAAGTTATTCACTCACTTCTCGTAATTTCTGTCATGGTGGCACCTTATTTAAGCAGACGCCACTGTCTATTTATTTGTCGTGTATACAGAATTGGACGTTTTACAGCATTTGCAGTACTAAGTGCACGTGTTTGGATTGTTTCATAAATATTCAGCAAATATCACAGTTCAAATTTTAAGTATTTTCAAATATTTTAATTACCAGTCTTGTTTTGAAGCTCTGGTCGTGAGAAACCCCAAAACTGATCCTAAGTTGGATTTTTGGTTCAGACTTCAGAATCAATGAAGGTTTCAAAATTTAGAAACCAAGGATGCGCTATCCCATTCCCGGTAGAAAATCCGCTCTCTCATCTCTAAGACCGATATTCAGTTTTCCAGGATCCAACAATTTGAGAAAAAAAGACTCTCTACCATGCCGGTAGAACGTACAAACGACGGTTTGAGCAATCTGATCCTACCAGCACAGACCGAGACGTACGGTCGTACAGAGAACTAGATGAGAGGCGCGCTTCGCCGTGCCGCCTTGTCACCGCCTGCATTTTGTCCTGACATAACGTGGCTGTCATGGTAGAATTGCAGTCATTTGGGTCTTCTCAACCATTGTCGGCATAACACGCCGTTGGCAAAAGAGGTGAAAAACAGTAATAGATATTCATAGTTCATGTGGTAAAAAAAAAGCTGGTAACACACTGTGGCAGCAGAGGAAACACTTTCTACCATAGTAGACCACTCAAAATCAATTTTAACTTCCTTGAGAGGGAGATAAGGAACATGACAAATAAGCCAATGAACAAAAATGGCAAGATCCCTGAACTTACAGGCCAAAAGTATCAACAATCAATATGTATAAAAAAATAAACATTGGAGAAATTTGGTCATCCTAAAGAGAGTCAATTTGTACAACAGAACTTAGAACTAAGTGTAGCTGTGCTACTTTAGTTTTTCTACCGGTCAAGAATAGGACAAAATAGGTAGAACAACCTCCAGTTCCAAGGACCTTCAATGTGTTCTCATTGGCGTTTTTCGACCTTCGTGCTCGCAAACCCAAGTGGTTTCGTCCTGGTGGCGGCAAGGACATGCAGCCATGGAGGAGAAAGACCTGATCGATTTTCTTGTCATCTGCTTAGGGTCCTTTCTGGGGCCATTCCAAAGTAGAACAAAGAGAGTAGGTCAAAAGACCAATCCGATACTGTTGTTGATTGCCCAATTCATAAAATACGGCATGTAGCATACAACCGCAATCACAAGCAACCGAATATGGTATATGCTTTATATGGGACAACAATAGATGATAAACTGTTTGATGAGATATAGGAATGAACCCAAAATAAAGTATGGTTATAAATCAATGAAATAAGTATACATAATGCCAACGCTAATCACATTTGGATCTTACCATCTAGATTTATCTCTTTCGAGAGTTATAATATTTTGAACTCCATAACACAAATGTGAATGTCACAAGAGAGAAGATTTTTTTTTTTAAGGGACATCTCACCCAGCTAATTCTAGAAAGAAATATATAATTATATGGCAACAAAATAAGAGTACATGACATGGAGGCATACTAAACTTTTCAAGCAACATAACAATGCAGAGTAAACGGTTATGTGAGAAGGAGTGATCTTATTACCAGATAACACCTTGCCAGATAGTGCTATCAGACTGCCAGTGAGTATTCTCATCTTCTACCATAACACCTCTAGTCCCGCCTCTGCCACCAACGTAGATGGATAGGAGAACATCGGCAAAAAGAAAGTTTAAACCTGTTTTTGAGTTGTCAGAACAACAGAAAACAAAGAAACTAATAGTGGAGGTTGCAAATGAACATAATAGAAAGTCTTACTGCTGAATTTTTGTTTCCAAAGGAAAAAGCAAATAGAGAACTGATTTAGGTGAATTTGCACTTCAATCGGGAGCAAAGTATGTACTTTCGTCTTCTAACATGAATGTTGTAAACTTTTTTTTTGTGGGAAACCACTGATGATATTAAAGGAAGAAGATTACAGAAAGGCACACAACAAAGATAGAAATTACAACGAAGTCCCTCTGCAACTCGATGTCGCCGGCGAGGAGCAGAACGTGCCGATGGCGCGCCGCCGCTGCATCCTCCCTTGAGCCTTGGATCGGAGGATGTCCCCTAGCGGACGGGAAGTCGTCGGGCCTCGAACTCTGGAGAGCCTCCGCCCTTCTCCGTCGGCAGACTGAATTCATTGGCTTGCTATATTTTGAGCTATTGATGTCAAACATCTAAAATCAGGGGTGGTTTGCTCAACGTAAAATGTCAGACCATGGACAAACATAAGTTCATGCTTTCTTTTTACTAGCAACATTTAATGAAACCTCTTGCAAGCATCGTTTGTTATGAACTTATGGATACACATAGCTACTTGGAGCTGCCCATTTATCCGTTTATGCCAGTGTTTGTGTGACAAAATCACCATCATTCAGATGGGCTAAGCATGGTGATAGTCAAAGTGCAAGAGAATTGATGCACCATAAAGACCCTGAGCTAGAAAGCAATTCCAAGTTATACCTTTAAATATTTAGCCATTTCTACAACCTAAAGCAAAGGACAAGTACTGGATTCTTATTGTGACTTTGGGCACTATGCAAACTGGGTAGTATACTGTTTTCTAGTATTGCTTCCAGGGGTAGTTCTAAGCTTCTGGTTAATGTATGTGCAGTGTAGGCCTCAGAGATTCATGAAAGTTCGAACCATTCACACATACTTAAAAAAAAATCACTCCTTTAGCCCAATGATAACGTTTCTTGAGGTGCTAGCTAGATCCAAATAATTTAACTTCATTAATCGGCCAGGTTCACTCGGTTCGTTGCTCAAATCAAGATCAATAATATAGCTTGATTTTTTTTAAAAAAATGGAAGATCAACAATTTAGTAACAGGTTTGAACACATTGACATAATCAAAGCGGGACCAAATTCACTACCATAACAACTACCAAATATGGTACTTTCTTATTGACATAGGCATCCTCAATGGGCCTGCCGAAAAAGGTACCCGGAGTTTACTGAAGGCCCACGACCCGAAGATCACAAAGCCCGGAAGCCCAATAAGGCGTCGATATGGAAGATAGAGATATACTAGGAATAGAGACTTGTAATTATACGGGGCGAACTCAAAGAGTCTCCCGCTGTTTGTAACTTGTACATCACGAAACCCTCGGCTCCACCTCCTATATAAGGGGGAGTCGAGGGAGAAAGAAAGGATCGATTCATTGTGAACACAACCCTAGTTTTAGCAGTCGAGCACCTTTTCGGCTGAAACCTTCGAGATCTACTTGCCCTCTACTTTCCATGAAATCCTAGTCTACAACTTGTAAGCATTGACAAGTTAATACCTTGTCAATTGGCGCCGTTTGTGGGAATTAGAGGCGACAAGGAGCTGATCTCGATGGCACGTTCAACATCGTCGACATCTTCGGTGGAAAGCAACGCGATGGATGTAGGTAATTAAACAGATCAAAACTGGTCTCGTTGATTTTGTTCCTCACCCTCCCGCCCGTGTGGATGCATATGCCTATCTGGAGGAGCCAATGGAGATGACGTTCAGAAGTTTCAACTTCTGCATCGGGAGAGAAGGATCACATCGCCTAGCGGCACCGATTCGTTCGGGACCGGTAGCGGTTGGTTCCGATCTCTTGGGATCATCATCGTCAATCAAGTCAAGCGACGAGGAAACTTCGTCGGCAAGCTACGTCAAGCCCGCCGCCGGCGGAGATCTCGTCAATCTGTTCGGAGGGATGTCTTTCGGGTCGTTCACGGACTCCGATCTAGACAGCGACTCGGAAAGCATCGACAACTTCAACTTCATCGACAGATCTACTTCTATTCGGGAGGTCTTCGCCGATCATTACGACGGTGTCACCGACCCCGAAGATGAACACACAATGCCAACATATCACCAAGTCTGTGTAATCGGCGAGCCGAGTCGTCAAGAGGATGAAGCATCAGAGGCTTTCGATGATTTGGAAAATCCATACATCGATCCCGCTGACCTTACGCGAGGATTGGGAAGCAAGTATGTCGGGCCTACACCTCGCCAGAGGTTGCAACTTTCGCAAGCAGCTTGGGACAGAGCATCAAGAGCCATGAACGGCACAGAGCCGATGACCACCACCGCTACAGGGGAAGAGCTGCAAGCATATCAATATAGACTCGCTCGTGCTAACCGAGAGTTGGAAAAGTAAAGTGTGATACTCGAGCAAAGAAAAGTTGCAGCCTCCGCGTCGAGCAGGCGAAGAGCTGAGCAAAGTCGACAATCAGGAACTTCGGGAGATAACCATAGAGCAGCTTGCGATAGAGGACGATCTCGATTGGCGCATATACCCTAAGGCGAGCGGGAGCATCTGATCCAAAACCTCGACATGTCCTTTATGTCGATAGATACAAGAGGAAATATCATCCCCAAAACATCGGAAGCTGGGTATATGGCGACTCAAGCCTATATATTGGCATCTAGGCCACCTCCTGGAGATCCAAGAGAAGCGTTGTAAAACATGGCTATGGCAGGAGTTGGAGCCATGGGAACATCGTTCGCAAGTACAAGCGCACCACCTGAAGGTGCCCCAAGGCGAAACAGTCCTCGACCCGCTGTGGTAACGCAAGATCCTCCAAGAACAGGTGACGCGAGGGACACAACGCACGAGTTGATAGGGCACGCCAAGAAAGGAGGGAATGTCGGCACTCATCAGAAGTAGACGAGGAAGACATGTGCGGGCTCCCTTGCTTCACTCAACGAGTCCGCAAAACTCGGGTTCCGTCTGGGTTTAAATGACCCGACAACTAAAAAAAATTCGATGGTTTGCAAGATCCCGAGGACTGGTTAGTTGACTACCTGGAGACAGTGAAGTTGACAGGTGGAACCAAAGCAACTGCCATGCAGAGCATCCAGGTTCACCTAAGAGGAGCCGCAAGGTCATGGATAAAAAAACTACCGGTAGGATCCATCGACAGTTGGGAAACTTTTGAGGATATGTTTATGAAAAAAATTCTATCCACGTGCAAGAAACCCGCATCAATAGAGCAGCTAAGGGCCTGTAAGCAGAAGTTTGATGATCCAATGAGGACGTACATCCAGAGGTGGAACATTATCAAAAATTCGGCAAAGAACATATCTGACGAAAGAGTAATAAATGTGTTTGTTGCGGGGATCCGAAGAAAGGACCTAATCGAGGACTTGGGAAGGACTAACCCGAAAACAATAGCAACGCTCATGGAAATAGCGAATCGCTGGGCAGATGAACAAGATGCTATTCAAAATAAATGGCACAGGTCACCCGATGATGACCGCAACAGAAACAATCAAAATAGACGATGTTTTTCTCGACAGTTCTCAGATTACGATGGCCCCGTCCAAGTAGCGGATGGTTTCCGAGGAAATAGCGGAGGAAATCATCGAGATGACTATCAGAGGAGTAACGAGCAGTGTAGTGACTACAGGGATGCTCCCCACTCTAACAGGCAAAATAGTTGACCGAGGTTCCAAAAGCCATATGTAACACCCGAGGATCTTTTGAATGGACCATGCCAGATGCACTTCTTTCTCGATAATACTGGGAAAAGATAGTCGGGTCATCTTCAGAAGGACTGTCGAACTTTCCTAGCATTGCATAGATACGCATGACATACCAATGCACAGGCAGCAAGCAGGAACCCCCAGGGCCAAGGAGTGAGATTAACCTTCCACCTCCACCCGCAATTACCGATGAAAATCGACATCAGTTGCAATTGGTGGCAACCCCAGCCAACAACGGTCCTTATATTGACACAATAGGAGTAGTATCGATGATTCAGAAGGGCAGACCTTCGAATAGGGCCCAAAAGGTGATTTCGCGACAAGTTTACATGGCAGAGAAGATGCCTCCACCAACGATCGAGTACTTGAATTGGTCGGCACAGGACATCGGGTTCACCCAAGTGTACCACGCGCATCAAGTTCCATAGCCAGGGCAGTCAGCTTTGATTCTACCAGTGGTAATTGCAGGATTCGGCGTTTCACGTGTGTTCATAGATGGAGGGAGCAGCTTAAACCTTATGTACGCAGATACATTGAGGAAGATGAACATATTTCTGGCAAATTAAACACCAACTGACACGCGCTTCCACGGCATCACGCCCGAGAAGCCAAGCTATCCATTGGGAAAGATCAATCTCGACGTTTAGTTTGGAACCCGAAAGAATTACAGAAGAGAGAAGATGGAGTTCGAAGTCGTAGATTTTCCATCACAGTATCATGCTCTACTATGACGACTCGCTTATGCCAGATTTATGGCGGTACCACATTACACATACTTGTTGTGGAGGCTCCCTGGACCCAAGGGCCCAATTACGGTAAAGGGGAGTTTTGCTCTAGCAGATAAGTGCGACAAAGATTTCCACAGGTTATCAGAAACTTTCGGGATGCAGGCAGAATACATGGCGTTAAGGTTAACAACTGATTATGATGTGTTGCCTGACGGAGGGAGGCGCTTAAGGAGCAAACTTTCGAAACCTCCAAAAATTCAAAGGAAGTGCCCCGACGGATCCTAAGAAGACGATAGCTATCACAACAAACATGGATAGCGCATAGGAAAGCGCGCTCGTCGAGTTCCTTCGTGAGTGCTGGGAAATCTTCGCATGGTGTCCAGCTGACATGCCAGGAGTACCCAGGGAACTTGCCGAGCACCCCCTTAATCTGGATCCAAGGGCTAGGCCAATTTGACAACCTTTGCGGCGTTTTTTGAACCAAACCGCAAAGCTATGCTCTCAGAAATTAATCAACTTCGAGAAGCAAACTTCATCAGGGAGTTGCACACAGAGGCCACATGGGTCGCTAACCCAGTTCTGGTCCCGAAGAAAAACACTGATGTCCTTCGCATGTGCGTCGACTTACGTGTCTCATTAAACATTGTCCAAAGGATCACTTTCCCCTCCCGAGGATCGATCAAATTATCGACGGGATGCGAACGTCTTTCCTTCCTGGACGCGTATTCTGGTTACAACCAGATCCGCATAAAAGAAGAAGATGAGGTCAAAACAGCTTTTATAACCCCCTATGGTATGTTCTGCTACAGAACAATGCCTTTCGGGTTGAAAAACGCGGGAGCTACTTATCAGAGGATGATGCAAAAGTGTCTCGCCACGCAGATTGGCAAGAACGTCCAAGTGTACATCGAGGACGTCGTCATATCAACAAAACAGGGGTTATCTTTGATCGATGATCTTAAAGAAACCTTCAACAACCTTGACAAGTTTCGCCTTAAGATAAACCCGACGAAATGTTTCTTTGGTGTTCCTGTAGGAGAACTCCTCGGGTACTTAGTATCAGCCCCTCCGGAGAGTAAAAGGCCGCGAGGTTTTACCCGGCTTCAGCCCCTCCGAAGAGTAAAAGGCCTACGTACTGCTAGATCTATTACTCGGTGGAGAATTACAATGGAGGGCTCAGTCGGCGGCTACGCCAAGAGCTACAAGGGAAAGATTGGATCTCAGATGATGTTCCCTCTAGGGTTTAGCTCGGGGGTTTATATAGGCACCCCAGATCTAGGGTTACATGAGGATAACTCCGAATCATAACAGTTGCTACAAATCCGGGATCGCTGCCTTCTCGCAAGTAATCTCCTTCTCCAGTTGCGTAGATCTTCATTCAGTCGGCCCATCCGGGTGTTACAACCTGATCGCTACAGGCCCAGCCACCCAGTCATCCGGGCGACTGGCAGTCTTCTTGGACCTTCACCTCCATAGCGAGTGGGACTGGTGATAAACCTCTAGTGCATATCCCCATCACTTAGTACGTAGCAAATAGTCAATGTTCTCAACTATATTTCCTAAGTAATGTTAGCTAGCTAATCTCAAATTATGTAGGATACTCTTAAGACCCTAAAATAATTATGAGTAGACCACAGTTGGTATACAATACATGGTAGTCCAAAGAGAGGATACAACCATAAGGAAGATATCCTATTGGAAGATGTGTACCAACACATGTAATTGGTAAGTAAATTATCCAAACGTGTAAAAACAACTGATACTAAGGAATGAATATAAGTTATATGAGGTTGTATCAACCATGATGAGTCAATCATGGGAGGAAAGGAAGAGGGATAGGAATAATATATGACTACTTACATGGTAGAGATAGAAATCATATATGATTCACCTGAGAATCGTTATGTGATGGGCTAGAATATCATAAATACTTAGGAGGAGTTTGATAAGAAGTTAGACGCGAAACAATAGAGTAAGATTGTGTTCCAAAACCATGGGAACTGTGTCAAGTACATCAGAACCCTAGTTATATGGTAAGAACATAGGAAAGTATATGAGCTATATTCCAATAGTTATGTATTTAGATTAGCTATGTTAGAGCCTAGACACACCATGTGAAGTAGTCCTCAACAAAATGGAAGCTAAGTTAGTACTTCCAAAGAAAATTAGGTTAACCTTAACTATCCTAGACCACTTTGTTTCAAGTTTATCTCATTGCAAATGTGCAATTAAGGTAAAGGTTGAGACAAATAGTAGAATTCCCTATATTCGTGCTAAGTATCACGATATAAACCTTTATTATGTGGTGTTCTATACTACACATCAGAGCCTGATGTTTAGAGATGTCTTACTCAACAATCTTATTCAGGCCTATGATGATGTGTAATATAAGCATAAAGCTGAATCTTCTTGGATTTTATTGGATTTTCATTGTTTGACTAGATCCATACATGAAGTTTGACTTTGATATGCAAATGCATGTTGCTATATCAAGATCTTACTTGGTGTTATAGATCTAGAGGGTAATGGTATTCGTGTGAGGAAGTGACGAATTCTGAAGATTGTGAAGACAAGAGGAAGATTCATTAAAAAGAAGGAAGCAAAATTGTGGGAAGTAACCACAATACTCTGAAGGAAGTACAATCAGAAACTCATGCTTACCTCAACAGAGGAGTACTTTTTTTTTTTTTTTTTTTTTGAACCAAGACACAGTAGGAGAGGCTCCTACCGTGGTTTTTCATTCATTATCACAAGTATTTACAAAGATGGTGCAAGCACCCTTTACATAGACCAAGGAAAAAAAATAAAATTAAACTGAGTCTATAACAGTAAAGATGTGTTCTACCAGGTTTTGAGGAACCCTGAACCTAAGCAATAATAAGTCAGAGCAAACTCTTTCTCTCCACGAAGCTCTGGTTGGTCTAATATCTCTAAAAATAAGATTGTTTCTCTCTTTCCAGATTCCCCATGCACCAATAATGAATTTTTCAAAAAAGAGTTTTCCTTGATGCATCGAGCTAGCCTGTGATATGATGTCAATTGAGGTATTTGCAGCAGGCCAAATAATGTTTAATCTGGGCCAACAACTAGAGCTGAATGGACATTTGAAGAATAGATGAACCAACGTTTCTTCCTCTCCAGAATTACACAATGGGCATGAGAAATTATTATCAATATTAATACCTCTCCTTCTTAGCATATTCCTAGTATTCAATCTGTCTGCTAGTAGCAACCATGCAAAAAACTTTAGTTTTGGCCAAATTTTTGATTTCCATATCCACAAGAAAGGAACTGGTGGTGTTATGTTTCGGAAACAATATCTGTAGAATTTTTTTGATGTAAATTTTTCTCCCCATTTATATTTCCATGTGTCATTCTCAGTAGTAATCTGCAAGTTTTCATTCATCACATCTTGTAATTGCTCCCAGTCATTATATGCTTCAGGTGAAAGAGGCAAATGAAATAATTCCATAAGATCTGTAGTTGAACAAAACTCCGTCACTGAACTGTCCTCCTTCACAGCATATGAATATAAGCAGGGATAGTTATTTTGCATGATACCATGATTCCAATCATCTTTCCAGAATAGAGCTGAGGTTCCTTGACCAACTGTGCATTTGGCTACTCCCCTGTACAGTGGTGACAACTTCATAATAGACCTCCACCAGAAAGAACCACATTTATCGGAGGCATGCGGAATAGAATTTTGATAGTATGAAGACCAAATCAAATCAACCCACTGCAAATCTTTCTTATTATAAAATTTGTCCAAATATTTCAGAAGCAATGCTTGATTTTGTGTTTTCATATGAATTATCCCAAGTCCACCTTTATCTTTTGGCTTACAGACCATGTCCCAGGCTGCTAATGAAAAGCACTTGTCGGCACCATCATCTGACTTTTTTGCCCATAAACATCTTCTTCTTATTTTTTCAATCTGCTCCATTGTCTTTGGATTAATTTCTATTGAGCACAGTGTATACATAGCTATTGACGATAAAATGGCATTAACATAAGCAAGTTTCCCTGCATAAGATAGCAGTAAAGTTGAAGTGGTAACTTTCCTTTCAATTCGATCTACAAGCGGCATCAGATCTGTAACTGTTGGTTTTGTTGTTCCCATGGGTAAACCAAGATAGGTAAATGGCATTTGAGCTACTGAACAACCAAAAATATCTGCCAATTCTTGTGCTCTTTGTGCAGAGATATTAATTGGGACTAAGTTAGACTTATGGAAATTTATCTTCAGTCCAGTAGAAATAGCATAGTCGACCAAAATATTCTTAAGATGTGCTAGTTGATTTCCACATGCTTGCATAACCAAAATTGTGTCATCGGCATATTGAATCACTGGGAAGTATCCACCACAAGGTATAGGTAAATTGAGTCTGCCATTTTGATATTCTTGGTTAATCACTTTCTGCAAGAGCTCAGCACCTGCCACAAAAAGTAAGGGCGAAAGAGGATCGCCTTGCCTCACACCCCGCTTGCAATGGAATGTGTTGCCAGGGACACCATTAAGTAAAACAGAGGAGTGACCTGAGTCTAAAATACATTTTATCCATTTTATCCAAACTTCATCAAAACCCATATGGACCAAAATTTTCAATATTGTGTCATGTTCCATCATATCAAAAGCCTTTTCGAAATCAAGTTTCAAAATAATTATTTCTCTCTTGGATGTTTCACATTGATGAAGAAATTCGAAAGCCCAAGCCAGACAATCCTGTATGGTCCTTCCCTTGATAAATCCATATTGGTTAGGGTGTATCAATTTTAGAATCCATTCTTGAAGTCTATCGGCTAGTAGTTTTGTAAGTAATTTCAAACAGGAGTTTAATAGCGAGATAGGCCTATAATCATTTACCCCAGTTGGCGCTGCCTTCTTGGGTATGAGTGTAATAAAAGAGTTATTGATATCATCCAAAAGTACTTTTCCTTGTGAGAAATCCTGTAACAATGCATAAAATTCAGGAGCAACAATATCCCAGCACGTTTTAAACAGAGGAGTACTTTAGTACGAAAGAAGCATGAAGGTGAGAAATATAATGATTATGGTGAAGCTGAAGCAGATCCATAGTTAATATAGAAGAGAGAATGCATGGGAAATCACTTAGGATACTATAATCATAGTGTCAGCTAGTGGTTTTCTTGCAAAATAAACCCTGAATGAAGGAAGATGATTTATGAAACTACAGCAGATATAAGAAGACCATAGTTGATATCAGAAGACCACAATTGGTATAGTATCAATACTGCGAGATAAAGTAGAAGATGTCTCGTCCAGTTGATCAAAATCTATAATAGAATCCATTTTTAGATATCAAATAGCCACAGTTGGTATAATAACCACAGCGGGTATCAGTTGGTAATACAAATAGTCCACGATTTAATTATTTGTAACAAAAGTTTGTGAACAAATAAAAATCTTGTCTGCCAAATAGCTAGATATATAATCATTTAGTTGAAGGATTCACATTGGATGTCCACAATTGAGTGGATACACCACAAACATTCTTCGCGAGACCTTAGAAGAAGTAAAACCCATAAGTTAGAACCAGACCAATATTCCAACCATAAGTCCAATAGTTGGAAGAAAGGGAGGTGAAGACCATAAGAAAACTCTAAGGGGTAGAGTAAAGATTGAGTTGGATATACAATAACTCAATACTTTGAGCATAATAGAAGAAGAAGGTCTGGACTGAGAGGAAGTTCGATCTTATTTTCATAAGATTGTTGAACAATACCTTCGAAGAAGGTCGGACCGAAGCCGAGGTTCATACCTCGAGGACGTAAGAAGTGGATTATAAATTGAGCAAGTAAGTATTATCTACTCAAAAGTACTTAAGCTCAAGTAAGTCAAAGATAAAGAAGTTGGATGAAGAAAATACCATAGACCAAATAAAGCTCAAGAGGTCAAAGACTGAAGGGATTTGACCATACCAGAATCAGAGACTACATGAAAGATTCCTTTCATAAAACCTAAATAAACCAAAATAGTTATAGGTATCAACTATAAACCATGATTGGATAGGCTAAATGAGTCTAACCTTCTTAGTAAAAGAAACCATCATGATCATTTCCATGTTAAGTACCTTACCAAGTACCATTATTGCAGTTTTGGTAGTAAGGGAAAACAAAGACCTATTTTACCAAATAGGAGAATGTTATCCAAATAGTCTTCAATTAAGACTGTCAGGACAAGAAGAAGTCCCATCATTGAGTCTTCAATGAGAAAGGAAACAAGCTTATAGAGTTGAAAGAAATCAAATAATTAAAAGCCATGGCTCGGAGACAGGTATTATTAGATCTCAGGAAGAAAATCATAGAACTGGAGTAAGAAACTAATGTTCAGAGACAAACTCTAATGGATTCCAGGAAGAATCTGGACAAGGGATATATACAATTATATCCAGTGAGATCACCACGGAGTTCTAGAAAAGTTTAAGTCTGCATAAGTCAGAACCACACTTCGGAAACGTGAGAGAGTTCAAACTTCGAGGACGAAGTTTAGTTTAAGGGGTAGAGACTGTAATATCCCAGGTAATGGGGTTACAAAAATAGAGGAAATAGATGTGTGCATTGCATTCATGCATAGAAAATCTGGGAATTTTCGCGCTTTAAAGTAAAACAGTCACGATGAATCGAAGTTTCACTTGACCTTGGTGGAATTGAAGTAGCTCATCAAGTCAAGCGCTATAAACCTCAATGTGACTTTGTTAAAACATTGTTTTGGGTAGAGATGATTTGATCTAAGGGGTTAGATCAAATGGAACTAATAATCAACATAACAACACTTTACTCAATGATCAATTGCTTGATCTTATTAAAGATCATAACATGGTATTTCTTGCCATAACATAAGAACATCTATTTAAGTACAAACCAAGTAACAATAAAATGGAGAAACCATTCTTCACTTATCTTCTCCATGTCTTAAACAAATCCATGATCCTACCATGAACCTCATGGTATTCATATTATTTCATTCTTGGAAACATAACAAGGAAATCCACTCTAGAAATATATATCCTTCTCTATTCCATATTATTGTACATCAAACCTAGAGAGGTGAGAGTTCTATAACAATTATTAGAGAAGCAATAACAAACCTTGAGCTAAACCTTGGATATACATCCAAGTATTCAAATCATCATCTTTAAGAGGAACCCTAGGATATTATTCAAGACATTCCTAGAGAGAGAAACCATTTATGTTAAACATAGATATTGATGATCACATCAATCCCTATGGAGCCTAACCTTAAGTTAGTATTAAAGTCCTTTCCAAAATGAGAGAGACCAATCATACAAAACATAG
The DNA here is from genome assembly GCF_022539505.1 of Lolium rigidum. NCBI lineage: Eukaryota > Viridiplantae > Streptophyta > Magnoliopsida > Poales > Poaceae > Lolium > Lolium rigidum. The sequence continues at coordinate 159,035,605 of NC_061514.1, forward strand.
CCTTATCTATTTAAGAATAAAGGACAACCATTGAACTAGAGTATTAGGAGTACACCATAACCTAGAATAATCCATTCTTATATAAGAGAGATCAAATATGGTGTTACACTCAAGTTAGTTGAGGCAACACTTGAGTTTAAGGAGAGAACTACCCATATACCTGGATGATAATATCATCATTGATTAAGTAGAACCCTAACATAATATCTCAGGCATTCTCCTGGGATATAAACCAAAGAGACAATCATAGTAGACCCATACAAGATAGGTAAATTAGAAGCGCTACACCTTGATTGATCTAGACAATGCTTGATCATGGAAGTGAGAACCCATTTAATGAGAGATACCTTATTAGGAAGCCAAATCTTGATCATTATAAATTGAGTGATTATCATAAACCCTAAGAACTTGAGGTAGAGATATTAAGAACAAGTTGATCATGCCCAATCCATGATCATGCTCTTGAGATATGTGAGGATAAGTTAAACCCTAATAGGATAACTAGATATCATTCACCACATGAAATTATAGGGAGGTAACTAGTAAGCAAACCTAGGCTAAAACCCTAACCTTAACTTGTGACCACTTGGTGATCATAAGTGGAATCCTACCACATCTATATTTCATAAATTAAAGAACCTAAGCAAACCTTAGAGTCAAACTCTATACTTTATATGGTGAGAAACCATCCATTCATATGACCAAAGTTAACTATAAAAAGAACTATAACAACTTTAGTTACTTTAACAATAGCCTAAGGATATAATAGAGATCTATTGGTATAAGATAAAACCAATTCTCAAGTCCTTAGTAATTAAAGGAGAACATAAACAATTAAGTAAGTAACCACCTTATCATGGTTAGGGGAGATTAAACCCTAGCACATGCAATATGGTGTCATACCATCTCTATACCCTAGAATTAAATCTCAACCCTAGTTATGTGTCACTATAGTGATCATGATACCAACTAGGCCATAGTTGAGATTCAAATCAATTGCCATTAGGTGAACCTCCTTAGAACCCTAGAATTGCTCACAAGCTACATCTTATGTTTCAATAATGAACCTAAGATTAACCTAGTGCTTAATTATATTATTAAGACCCATAGGTGTTGATCCACCACTTATCATTATAACCAAGACCCAACCATAAGGAGAGTAATATCTACTCTAGGTATTTCAAGATGCCATTTAAATATAAAAGAATACTAGTGCTACCCTTGAAACATGATTATTATAAAACCTACAAGACCTTAACAAGCAAGTGCTCACATTAAATGATGTGCAAATGACAAATTCCTCAAATATAAACCAAGCACTAATAACAATCTCTGAGATACTTTGAGTTCAAAGTATTAAATCTAATCATTCCAAAGAATTTGATTCACAAGAAGAAGGAAATTAAATGAGAATCTAAATTCATGCCTAGTTGTTATTTTGAATAAGCCACATGTATGAAATGTAATCAAATATAAAATACTTTCTTCAAGTAGGAGAGTGGTGTAATAGTCACTGCACTACATCTTCATTAAATAAACATAACTGAGACACCTGCAAAGATAACAGAATTCAAATATGAATTAATTGTGAAAATACAAAACAGAAAATAAGGAAGAAAAAGGAAACAGAAATAAAGGGGAGAAAAACCTTACCTTACCACGCAGCAGCCCAGTAGAAGCCCACCAACACGGCCCAAGCCGCAGCCCCACGCCAGCCCACGTACCCCTTCGGCAACAAAATAAAAAGAGGAGCTCGTCCTCATCCTCTCCCCCGTGCATGGTCGACAGCACGACGCCGTGCTCGTCTTCGTCACGGCGCTGGCGAGCTCTCCTTCACCGGCAGCGTGACGAGGCTCACCTCGAGCCGTATAAAAGCATCACAACGCACAGCAGCATCGAGTTCTTCCTCCCTGGCTCCAATTTCGCCCAAATTGAAACCCTAGCTCAACCCGGTCATCTTCACCACCGCCGGTAGGAACCTCCCCAAGCCCCGCCGTGGCTACCAACTTCACCGCCGTCGTCGACTTGTTACTCCTTCACCAGGAATCGAGCCAAGAAGCCCCCAGTCGCCGGAGGGAGCTCGTTCCCTTCCGCCGGTCACCGTCGGCAAATCGATGATCGCCGTCGATTTGGACCACCTCCGGCCACGCCGTCTCGCTCAACACAACCACGGTGAGCCGACGATTCTCCCGAGCATCCTAGCATCCTCTCTAGTGCCCTGTACCGCGCTCGCACCATAGTCCCGTGTGCACCGCCACTCGGCCTCGCCGGCGAGCGAGCTCCGGTGACCCAAAAACGGTGGCGCCACCATCATTAGTCTTCCCGGGTCGCGTAGAGTAGCATGAGCATCAACCCGCGCCCAGAGATCGTCTGGAGTCTCGCCGCCGTCGTCAAATTCCTCCGGCAGTGAGCTCCTTGCCATGTTGGCGATTTGGACTTGGTCCACGCTGACGTGGTCACCACCGTGGCCAATGGCCCACCAGTCATTGGCTGCAGGTATATCTGTCTGGGTGTGTTTAGTAATTCTAGCCATTTTTCTTTAATTCCAAAAATACTTGCACCTTTGCAAATAATTATAAAATCCAATATAGCTCCGAAAAATAAGTATAAGATATCAAAATTCTTATAAAGATAAACTCTATCCAATAAAAATATAATATGAAAATTTTATTTTTGATAAAAATTTAATTATTTAATAATTAATAATTAAGCCTTTTCTTTTATTCATTATTGAATTACAATTCAATAATTAGGAAAACCTTCCTAAAATAAATTAAAACCAGTAAGTAAATAAGTTAAACATTAAAATTAATTTTTATTTACTATTAACTTATTAAATCCTTATTAGAAGGATTTAAACCCTAATTAATAATTACCTTAATTATTGAATTCTTTAAAAATAATAAAAGGACAAATCCAATATTATCTTTATTTCATAGTTATTAATAACTTCAACTTCATTAATGAAGTTATTAATTCAAGAACTATAGAGTAATTAGTAAACCCTAGTTCCATATGAAAGAAAACCAGAACCTCATCATTTCATGTGTAATCTTAAAACCCTAATGCCATTTAACAGCTAGTTCCATTATTACATGTGAACCCTAAATTGCTTCTAACCTAAACCTTAGGTTAGAACATGTGATCATAATATTTTATTTTCAATCATAGAACCATAATAACAATTAAATACTTGCCATGTTCACATAAAATGAAGGAGCCCTATCACTAAGAATTTATAATTCCATGTGTTCATCTTAATAAAATCTAGAAGATCAAATAGGATCAACCCTAGATCCTATTACCTAGGATTTCATCCTTAATTAACCTTGACTAGCATCACACCACTGTGATGAACCCTAATAACAAGTATGCCAAATATTGTGCATTACCTCACCATATTCCACTAAAACCTATTAGTATTAGACACTTCTGAACCATAGTATCCAGGAGCCAACTATACCCTATTTAAGTGGATTCCATAATAAAGACTAGACCACCTCAACCCTAATTGTTACACTTCTTATTAATTAAGAAGCATGTTCTTCAAAAGTTATTCTTTTGAAGAAGATATGAAGTAGCCAACAACCCTGCCTAATAGGATCTATAAACCCTAGCTATCTATCACCAATAAGATATAACAAACTTTGATAGCACCTATGTATAACCAGTTGCTTAAGATGCTTAGGCTTAATTCAACATTACAGGCCCTAGGTGCTGATGAATCCAACATTGTTGGGATCCATCCAATACTTACTCCAGAAATTAGATGAAACCATAGTCAACCATAGAACCCCACCAACCTAATTATCATACTTGTTCTTTATCAAAGTACATGTTCTTCAAAAGTTATTCTTTTGAAGTATATGATAATTAATCATTAACCATGCCATATAGTACTAAAACTGACAACTGTTCTTTACATATTAACATTATGCCAATTATCATCCCTTGTGTGCTCAATTGATTACTATGCTTTATTATATAACTTGTACATGATACCAAATAATCAAACCATTAATAAGAACCTTGTTTGTGAATCACTCTAAAGTGCAACACACCCGACACTAATCATTACAACTCATTAATCCTTAATCATCGGGGTTAGGTCACGCTTAGAGCGATTGCATCTCATACTTATGCATTATTGCATCCTTGCCAATATTTTAAACATCGTC
>NC_061514.1:159039882-159059935 GCF_022539505.1 Lolium rigidum
TCGAATCATTGTTTACAAACCCTAGTTTTCGTAATCGTCGAGTACTTTTCGGCTGAAACCTTCGAGATCTACTTGCCCTCTACTTCTAACTAAACCCTAGCCTATAACCCGTAGGCATTGACAAGCTAATCCCTTGTCAATGTGGCAATCATCAAAATCTAAATCATTACAATTTAAAGCAATGGGATTATCATCCCCAAGGTTGGAAAAAATTTCAGCAGTTTTATCACAGGCAGTTTCAGCAGTTTTAGCAGTTTCAGGTAATTTTGCGCGCTTTGCACTAGGAGTAGAAGCATTGCCAACACCAATTATTTTACCATTGATAGTAGGAGGTGCAGCAACATGTGAATCATTAGCATTGCTAGTGGTGGTAATAGTCCAAACTTTAACTACATTTTCCTTTTTAACTAGTTTTTCATTTTCTTCTCTATCCCACCTAGCACGCAGTTCAGCCATTAATCTTATATTCTCATTAATTCTAACTTGGATGGCATTTGCTGTAGTAACAATTTTATTTTCAATATCCCTATTAGGCATAACTTTCGATTTCAAAAGATCAACATCGAAGCAAGACTATCAACCTTAGAAGCAAGAATATCAATTTTATTGAGCTTTTCCTCAACAGATTTGTTAAAGGCGGTTTGTGTACTAATAAATTCTTTAAGCATAGCTTCAAGTCCAGGGGGTGTATTCCTATTATTGTTGTAAGAATTCCCATAAGAATTAGCATAACCGTTACCATTATTATAAGGATATGGCCTATAGTTATTACTAGAATTGTTCCGACAAGCATTGTTGTTGAAATTATTATTTTTAATGAAGTTTACATCAACATGTTCTTCTTGGGCAACCAATGAAGCTAATGGAACATTATTAGGATCAACATTAGTCCTATCATTCGCAAGCATAGACATAATAGCATCAACCTTATCATTCAAGGAAGAGGTTTCTTCAACGAGAATTTACCTTCTTACCTTGTGGAGCTCTTTCCGTGTGCCATTCGGAGTAATTAACCATCATATTATCAAGAATCTTTGTTGCTTCACCAAGAGTGATGGACATAAAGGTACCTCCAGCAGCTGAATCCAATAAATTCCGCGAAGAAAAATTTAGTCCTACATAGAAGGTTTGGATGATCATCCAAGTAGTCGATCCATGGGTTGGGCAATTTTTAACCGAGAGATTTCATTCTTTCCCAAGCTTGAGCAACATGTTCATTATCCAATTGTTTAAAATTCATTATGCTACTCCTCAAAGATATAATTTTAGCAGGGGGATAATATCTACCAATAAAAGCATCCTTGCATTTAGTCCATGAATCAATACTATTCTTAGGCAGGAGATAGCAACCAATCTTTAGCTCTTCCTCTTAATGAGAAAGGAAACAATTTTAATTTTATAATGTCACCATCTACATCTTTATACTTTTGAATTTCACATAGTTCAACAAAATTATTGAGATGGGCAGCGAGCATCATCGGAACTAACACCAGAAAATTGCTCTCGCATAACAAGATTAAGTAAAGCGAGGTTTAATTTCAAAGAATTCCGTTGTAGTAGCAGGTGGAGCAATAGGTGTGCATAGAAAATCATTATTATTTGTGCTAGTGAAGTCACACAACTTAGTATTTTCAGGGGTGGCCATTTTAGCAGTAGTAAATAAAACAAACTAGATAAAGTAAATGCAAGTAAACTATTTTTTGTGTGTTTTTGATATAGCAAACAAGACAGTAAATAAAGTAAAGCTAGCAACTAATTTTTTTGTGTTTTGATATAATGCAGCAAACAAAATAGTAAATAAAATAAAGCAAGACAAAAACAAAGTAAAGAGATTGAGAAGTGGAGACTCCCCTTGCAGCGTGTCTTGATCTCCCCGACAACGGCGCCGGAAAAATATGCTTGATGGCGTGTATTTCACACGTTCGTTGGGCAACCCCAAGAGGAAGGTATGATGTGCACAGCAGCAAGTTTTCCCTCAGAAAGAAACCAAGGTTTATCGAACCAGGAGGAGCCAAGACGCACGTTGAAGGTTGATGGCGGCGGGATGTAGTGCGGCGCAACACCAGAGATTCCGGCGCCAACGTGGAACCTGCACAACACAACCAAAGTACTTTGCCCCAACGAAACGCAGTGAGGTTGTCAATCTCACCGGCTTGCTGTAACAAAGGATTAACCGAATTGTGTGGAAGATGATTGTTTGCAGAGAAAACAGTAAAAACAAGTATTGCAGCGAGATTTGTATTTCGAGTATAAAAGAATGGACCGGGGTCCACAGTTCACTAGAGGTGTCTCTCCCATAAGATAAAAGCATGTTGGGTGAACAAATTACGGTCGGGCAATTGACAAATAGAGAGGGCATAACAATGCACATACATGTCATGATAAGTACAGGTGAGATTTAATTGGGCATTACGACAAAGTACATAGACCGCCATCCAACTGCATCTATGCCTAAAAAGTCCACCTTCGAGGTTATCGTCCGAACCCCTTCAAGTATTAAGTTGCAAAGCAACGAGACAATTGCATTAAGTATGGTGCGTAATGTAATCAATAACTACATCCTCGGACATAGCATCAATGTTTTATCCCTAGTGGCAACAACACAACACAACCTTAGAACTTTCACGTCACTCGTCCCGAGTGTCAATGCGGGCATGAACCCACTATCGAGCATAAATACTCCCTCTTGGAGTTACTAGCATCAACTTGGCCAGAGCCTCTACTAATAACGGAGAGCATGCAAGATCATAAACAACACATATGCAATAACTTGATAATTAACATAACATGGTATTCTCTATCCATCGGATCCCGACAAACACAACATAAAGTATTACAGATAGATGATCTTGATCATGTTAGGCAGCTCACAAGATCCAACAATGAAGCACAATGAGGAGAAGACAACCATCTAGCTACTGCTATAGACCCATAGTCCAGGGGTGAACTACTCACTCATCACTCCGGAGGCGACCATGGCGGCGTAGAGTCCTCCGGGAGATGAATCCCCTCTCCGGCAGGGTGCCGGAGGAGATCTCCAGAATCCCCCGAGATGGGATTCGCGGCGGCGGCGTCTCAGTAAGGTTTTCCGTATCGTGGTTTTTCGCATCAGGGGTTTCGCGACGGAGGCTTTAAGTAGGCGGAAGGGCAGAGTCGGAGGGCTGACGAGGGGCCCACACCACAGGGCGGCGCGGGCCCCCCCCTTGGCCGCGCCGCCTTGTGGTTGGACACCTCGTGGCCCCACTTCGTATGCTCTTCGGTCTTCTGGAAGGTTCGTGGCGAAATAGGCCCCTGGGTCTTGATTTCGTCCAATTCCGAGAATATTTCGTTACTAGGATTTCTGAAACCAAAAACAGCAGAAAACAGCAATTGGCACTTCGGCATCTTGTTAATAGGTTAGTTCCAGAAAATGCACGAATATGACATAAAGTGTGCATAAAACATGTAGGTATCATCAATAATATGGCATGGATCATAAGAAATTATCGATACGTTGGAGACGTATCAAGAGGCGTGGTGAATCCCGGTCCTTGTCGACGGGAGGGCTCCGTTTTTTGTTATTTTGTTAGTTTACTTAGAAAGGTGCGGCTGTAGCAACTCCCTCGAACTAGATTAAAGTCCTCCGTTTTGGTGATGCGTCTAGTATCGTTGGAGGGTGCATAGAGGTTTGTCTCCGCCAGATCGTGCTAGATTTGGTATGTGTTACTTTTGATCTACGCTTCTCTTCATCCGCGATGGATGCCACTCTCGTGCCCTGGTCGTTTCGAATCTTAGCACAACGACTTCACGTCTATGTACTAAAACAAACTCTACTAAAGTAAGATTTACCCGACTCCAATGAGAGAGGGGTGAGGACGGCGGCGCGAATTCTGCTTGTTCAAGTGCTTGTAGTGGTCGCTAGATAGTCTAACAATCTTTTTGTAATTTTTATTACTTTTAATTTTTCTTATACTGCTATCGAGAATTATGAATAAATTGGTGAACTTTTCGTCAAAAGAAAACACGGCATTCACTTTTTATACCGACCGAATGACCGATGTCTTTTTCTGGAGTATCATGTACATCCCTAATCATGAGCAAAATTTGTTAAAGATGGACCCATTGCTGGTTGATAAGACCATCTTCTTATCTCAACATCGCCATGTAATTTAGATATAACAAATAATGTGCAATGAGTTATTTTTTAGTCTTATCTTCAGTAATCAGATATCCTAAATTTATGGTGAGAGAGATTATGCTAAGAAATCATCTCTTAATTAAAAGAAGACAAATCCTTTTTATTAACATTCTCTTTCCTTCAATTCTATGTGGCACTGCTAAGATATCAGAGTGCCCTGATCTTTTTCCCGGAAAATCTTCGACGGAAATCGCAACTCGAACAGAGATGGGCGTGGAAATCTGGTCGTCGCTGCCGAGCGACCTCTTCTTCGAGATCTTCCGCCGCCTTGACTCCACCGACGTCGTCCGCTGCGCTGCCGCCTGCAAGCCGTGGCGGCGCGCCATCCTCCGCAGCGCCTCGTGCCTCCGCCTCCGCCCCGGCCGCTTCTGCCCGGCCCTCCTCCTCGGCTTCTTCCACACGTTCTACTACCGAGGCTACAACATCCGGTTTCAGCGCGTGCCGGGGGAGTTCCAGGAGTCCGCGCTCCCCGTGCTCCCGGCCTCCGTCTCCGCCGCCAAATACTACGACGATGAACGTTGGAAGTACGCGACGGTCTCGTCCTTCATACGCGCGGACGCGGTGGCCGCTGCCGGTGTCGCCGATCTGGCGGGCACGTACGACCGGCCCTTCTCGTCGCGCGACGGGCTCATCCTCCTCGGGGGGACGGGAACCACGGTGGACGGCCTCTGCCTGTGCAACCCCATGAGGCCTTGTTTGGTACTAGAGTTTTAGTGGGGATTAGCAGGGATAATCCGCTCGAAATTTTAAATCCCCACTTATCCCCAATGCATGTTTGGTGCTAGAGTATGGGAGAGTTTAATCCCCACTTATCCCCACTTTCCCCCCAAATTTTAGTGTAATTTTTTGAATCCCCAATATTCTACCCCTACCTAGTGGATTGGGGATGGGGTTTTATGGGGATTGGGTGACAGCAGTAATTTACCCAATACTCTAGAGTATTATCCCCACTGATACACTAGTACCAAACAAGGCCTGACAGCGGCCTGCGATTTCATCCCCGCCGCCGCGTTCAAGGCGACCACGTACGTGCTGGTCACCGGCCACGATCTGTCCCAGTCCAGCTCCGGCTTCGACGACCTGGCGACCCTATACTCGCTGTGAAAGATGGGGAGATCGAGGGTGGCATGACTTACCAGATCTTCACCACCACCGTCGGCGCCTGGGGACCCGTCGTGCGCTCCGAGAAGTTCCAGAAGGGTCTAGGCGCGCACGTGTACCCCGGCCGCGAGGTCGTCTGCCGTGGTGGCGTCGTGCACTGGCTCGGCTGGTCCACGGACACCAGCCGGCTGCGAACGGGCCGGACGTGGACGACAGAGCTGCCGAAGCAGTTCATCGGACTAGACTACACCGACACAGTGTTCTTCGGCTCTTCGGCGGTGGCGACGTCCGGGGATGGGCAGCTCGCCGTGGTCAGGTCGAAGCCAGGCCACCTGGTGCGGGTGTGGGTGCTCGGCGACGGCGACGGCGACGGAGGGTGGCAGCTGCGGCGGACGATGGACGTGCGGAAGCTGCTGCGGCATCTGCCGTACGACGACGGGCGCGTCCGCCTGAGCGCGTTCTGCCCGAGGAGCGGGTGCGTGCTCCGGTCGGTGACCGGGCAGGAGGTCCGCGTCGATATCGACGTCGAGCTCAAGAAGAGCTCGCCGGCGCGGCGGATCGAGTGCGTCGGCACCAATCGTGATGGTGGCTTCCCATACGAAATGGATTGGTCTATTTAGAGCATCTCCGTCGTATCCTCCAAACAACATCCGGCAATAGCGCCGAATTTTCGTTTGGGGACGTCCGGACGAAATTTTCGTTTGGAGGAGGTCTCTTTCCTAGCCACGTCCTCCAAACGCGACCTCCAAACAAAAAGCAAGTGTAAAAATCGTGTCTGACGTTCCCGATGAAGTCTCTATACACAGGGGATGGGCTAGGGACGCCGGACAATATTTGAGGGACGTCCGGAGCGAAGCGGTCTTTGGGACATACGACTGGGACGTTTTTTTGTCGGCTTGGGGGACGCGTCCCCCAAACCGCGCCGGATCGAGCGTTTGGGGGACGTGTTTTGTTCGTGCCGCCTTTTGGGGACGTCGCTCCCCAGCCGCGTCCCCCAAACGCCGCCCCCAAACATTTAAATTACTTTTTTTAACACATAAACAATTTATCAAATGTAGCATATGAATAAAAATGTTTGCGGGGATTGTTTTCAAATTAAATTATAACAAACAATAAAACAAGTAATCAAATATAATAAATAGGGCTAGATGCTACATCAAGGTGCCACAGTATTTCCTTTGATCCTCCACAAATGCTCAACGAGATCAGCTTGAAGTTGCTCATGCACATTGCTGTCACGGATCTCTGCATGCATGGCGAGAAAATCAGCAAAATCTGCAGGCAACTCATGATCAACCTCCGCAAGAGGACCTTGACACTCATAGGGACCAACATGTGACCTAACATGATTCTTGCGGTCATCCTCGATGATCATGTTGTGCATGATCACACAAGCCTGCATCACCTCCCACATTTGGTCGTGAGACCAGCTTAGAGCAGGGTACCGAACAATGGCAAATTGTGCTTGAAGCACACCAAATGCCCGAGGAGCGGGTGCATGCTCGGGTCGGTGACCGGGCAGGATCTCTGTACGATCGTACGTGTCGGTCTGGTCTGTGTTGGTAAGATCAGATTGCTGAATGCGTCGTTTCTACCTTCTACCGCTATGGTAGAAAAGGTCATTTTTTTCTCAACTTGTTGGATCCTGGAAAACTGAATATCGGTCTTAGAGAGCGGATTTTCTACCGGGAATGGGATAGCGCATCCTTGGTTTCTAAATTTTGAAACCTTCATTGATTCTGAAGTCTGAACCAAAAATCCAACTTAGGATTAGTTTTGGGGTTTCTCACGACCAGAGCTTGAAAACAAGAATGGTAATTAAAATATTTGAAAATACTTAAAATTTGAACTGTGATATTTGCTGAATATTTATGAAACAATCCAAACACGTGCACTTAGTACTGCAAATGCTGTAAAACGTCCAATTCTGTATACACGACAAATAAATAGACGGTGGCGTCTGCTTAAATAAGGTGCCACCATGACAGAAATTACGAGAAGTGAGTGAATAACTTGAAACAACCACGTGAAGAACCCAAGTATGAATATGTTCATGCCCAAATCATGCTTACAGGTACAGATGGTCAACTTGGAAACAATATCGGCATCTAGTACAAATGTGCATATTACATCAAAGTAAAAGAGAGAAGAATGCAACAAGGGCCGAGACAAACAAATGGAAATTAAAATGACAGGCACGCGAGATACAGAATTGTGCTACCAGTACCAGCTTAATGACTGGCCGGTTTCCTGATTGATTACTTTTGGAAGCCTTTTTTTTTGGTTCTCATTTCAGGGGGCGTGGACAGGGACCCTGTCAGGCCGTGACACCAGCCAAGGAAACCATAGCTCACCGTGACAAACATCGGTCAAATAGTCAAGGAAACCATAGCTGTGGCACCTGGACGCTCTGCTCCTGTCCTGGTTGTGGCAGCGGGACCGTGTGGTTACACGTGTGCTTCAGATGGTACGTGATATGAAAGCTTTCCGAGTCATTGTCTGTGCGCTGCACCTGCCTCTCCGCTTTGCATCCCTGCGAGTGCCGGTATATGCACCGGAAGTAACCTCTGCAAAAGTTCAATTTAACAACAACACGGGTCAGCCTCCCTCGTTCACTTGCAAGCAGAAAAAAAAAAAAGGCAAGTTCAGAGTGGATTCAGAAGAAGCCTTTGCTAACCTTGGGTGCTTGGCGCCAAGGATGTCCTTCTGGCGGTACTTCCTCCATCTGAAGCCATCAAGGAGGCTTAGAACCCATAGTTCCATGTGGATATTCTTGAGGCTTAGCAGGTGCTTGATGCCCATAGGATAAGTGCCATAGTGCGAATCTAATCTTATATCAAGCTCTTGGACACTGGGCATTGCGCCTGCTTCAAACGTCAGTTCTGATATATTCTTGGAGGACAGCCTAAAATCCTTGAGAACGGGGAATCCTGTTCCGCAGATGACTAACTTGTCTTCAGCTTCATGAGTTCCTTCGATGTGCAATTTGAGGTGGCTAAGAGATTGCAACTGTGCAAGAATTCCGATATCATTCTCCAACACCTCAACCGCAAGATCAAGGTCAAAGAGATTATGGAGCTCTCCAATCCACACAGGAACCCTCGAGAACACCCACAACCTCCGAAGCCTCTGAAGTAGGCAAGTAGAAGCGGATAGCGGATTCAAGGCATACGTACTACTGATTTTAGAATCGGTGAGCAGGTATCTGAGGTTGCAAAGTTTTTCAAGGGAACATCTCAAAACATCCAAGCATTGTCTTCTTTCCATGTCATCCAAAGGCTCCAATTCGGCAAAACATATTTGAAGATCCCTTAAATTGGTCAGATCTCCGAGGTCTCCGATGTTATCCATTGAGTTCAAGCCTATATCAAACCCATGCAGCGTACATAAATATTTCATGTTGCCAATCCCACAGGGTAACTTTGTCCCAATAGGGATGATCAGGTGCAGCAACCGGCGCAAATGAATAACATCTGAGGGAACTTCAAGACCATAGGCTCCCAACTCCAATGTCTCCAATTGCTCCGAGTCCCCGAATATTACTTGGTAACACTATTTTGCAATAAGCTTTAATTTTCAGATGCCTCGGTTGGAACAAATGACACATTCCAGTGAGGTCAATTATCTCCAGACTCGTTCCCACTTGAAAATTCAAGAGCTAAAACTCGGAGATGCTTGAACTTCAAGAGAGGAGGTGCATATGCAGAGGTACCAAATCTTGCCAGCGCTCTTACTTGTGAGAGCTGGATGGTTTCCAATACCGTGCCATCTATTATACCGTCAAGGTTCGGGGAGAGTCGGCGGACCTTGTCGGGCAAACCTATTATGGCCTGGATATCATCTCGTTGCGGTGATAAAATTTTCTTCTCTGCACTTGTGTATAATAAGGTCAAGCATCATATCGTGCAATCTGCACGACAACACTTCATTATTATGATCAATATTAACTGATTGAATGATGCTCCTGTTAATAAGCTCATTAAAATAGCCCTCTGCAACATTCTCTGGATCTCGCCCATGTGCTTTATTCACAAAACCTTGCGCTACCCATTGCCTGACCAAATCATTCTTCTTCATTATGTAGTCCTCTGGATATATACACAAATATAGCATGCATGTCTTCAAATAATAAGGAAGATTTATGTAGCTAAGGCTTAGTATGTGCCTCATTCCCTCCAATGTTGGCTTCACTTCAAAATTTGGGGACAGAGAATCCATTATGTGCTCCCGGTGCTCCTTCAATTTGGTTCCCTCACTAGCCAAAAGGCTCGATATAGTGACAATAGCGAGAGGCAAGCCACCACATCTTTTTAAAATTTGAGCTGAAACTTCTTCCAAATACAGAGGACAGGCATCCTCTGAACCAAATACTCTTTTGAAAAATAGCTTTCTTGAGTCTTTGTGGCTTAGTGACTTCATCTTGTGTGGTGACCCGGCATACCACTGCATGGTGTAGTATGCAAGTCTGATATAACACCAATGAAACACCGTTCCACTAGTATCATATCGCTCAGAGTGGTACAACAGAAACATATGCGGGTCCAAGGCATGTCTATAGAATTACAGCACTGACTCTGTTACATAAGATCATCATAGCCTCCTACTTTACAATGAGGTAAAACTGCAAATAAACTCCAGAAGATCGACTCGTAGTCTAATCCTAACACGAACTTTGTTTGAAGAGTATTTAAATAGCTACAGAGGCTATGAATAGATTCTAGCTAAATAGGAGCTAGGTTTAGGATGCTAGTTCCCTTCTACTACTTAATCTAGGTTTTCTCCATGGTAGTTGTGGTGTTTGACTCTTTCGGCAGGTTCCTGTTCCCTTGAAGTATTTGTAGACTCCTCGGTCTTCGAGTTGCACTGTAGATCCTCCATCGTGGCCTCCATATCTAAGCGGGGATTTAAGAGTGGGATGAGTACGAGCGTACTCAACAAGTTCATTATAGGAAAGAGGTGTTTAATGCACTAGCTACGAGCATTAGACCGGAAAGTCTAATACCAATGCAGGTTTTCATAACCATTTCTTCAAAAGGTTGCTTTTATTCGGAAGAACTATGTCCGTCGGCCTTCACCGGTTTACTAGAACTTCATGGAGCTCCTTTCCGGCAGCGTTCGCAGTTCCATATCCCGGAACAGGGAGTGACAGGTCACGGTTCATTACACTCGCAGAGGTGTGTTGCTTTACCCATAAGAGATCTTAACCTTGGTGCCAACCGGGCAATTTCCCCGTCCACACTTCCTTTGGTGTGAGGCCCGGTATAAGGTCTAGCCAATCATGTTCCTCCGCTGCCTCGAACACCCACCCTTTGTTGCATGCCCCGACCCTGGGTCCTCGCCGGTCCCATTATTCCCACTCACGGGTGGACCCCGACCACGACGACAGTTTGGGATCGAACCAAACTCCTTCGCCGGTAGCTGCAACCCATCATAGACCGCAATACCGTGGGGACTTAAGGCTTCCCCAGCCAACCGCTTGCACTTCGAGCGACAAGTGTCTACGGACTATGCCGTGGGGACTTAAGGCTTCCCCGACCAACCGCTTGCCCTGACAGATACAAGTGTCTACGGTAAAGCGCATCCGTTGATGAACGAGAGGTGGAAACACTTTTGACTACTCCGTCCCACTCCGGATCTTATGGTTAACACGGGTATTACGGCACAAGAATCACTTGCGACATTTGTTGTTTAATCCTAGATGGATATAAGCCCGTGCAATGGAACCTCCACCATATCAACACAATCCATGGTTCCATTGCCCACCACATAGTCATATTCATAGTTATGAAAGTAGTGGTTTTGATTTTTATGCAATAGTGATAACCATAATACTTTGCAATTAATTTGATAGAAATACTCAAATGACATGAGCAAGTGATGAACTTGCCTTTCTTGGATCTGCAAGATTATGCAGACAAGGTCTTCGATACGCAATAACTCCAAATTCTGAAATAGCATCATCGTCCGTTAAGGACGATGTTTAAAAGATTGGCAAGGATGCAATAATGTATAAGTATGAGATGCAATCGTTCTAAGCGTGTCCTAACCCCGATGATTTAGGATCAGTGAGTTGTAGTAATTGGTTCAGGGTGTGTTGCACTTTTAGAGTGATTCACATACAAGGTTCTTATTCATGTGTGACTACTTGGTACTATAAACATGGTAGATCATAAAGCATAATAATCAATTGAGTACACAAAGAATGATAATTGGCATAATGTTATCAAGTAAAGAACAATGGTTAGTTTTAACACTATCTGGCATGGTTAATGATTAATTATCATATACTTCAAAAGAATAACTTTTGAAGAACATGTTCTTAATAAAGAACAAGTATGATAATTAGGTTGGTGGGTTCTATGGTTAACTATGGTTCCAATTGGTTCTGGAGTAGATATTAGATGGATCCAAACAAGGTTGGATTCATCAATACCAGGTGGAGTTATGCCTAGGCATCCTAAGCAATTAATTATATATGGGTGCTATCAAGATTGGTTTATCTGGCTAGTGGTAGCTGGCTAGGGTTTATAGGTCCTTATAAGCAGGGTTGATGATGATTCCTTATTTTCTTCAAAAGAATAACTTTCGAAGAACATACTTCTTAGGTAATAAGAAGTATATCAATTAGGGTTGAGGTGGTCTAGGTTTCACTGTTGGTTCTATTAAGTAAGGTTTAATTGGCTCCTAAATAGGATGGTTGATAAGTATCCAACACTAGTAGGGTTTAGTGGAATATGGTTAGGTAATTCTCAAGATTTGGCATAGTTGCTCTTGAGGTTCATCACATTGGTGTGATGCTAAATAGGAATTAATAAGGATGATGGCTTTGGTAATAGGATCTAGGGTTTACACTTGGTTGACCCTACTTGGTTATTTAGGTCTGATGAAGATGAACACATGGGATACCCATATATTAGTGATAGGTCTTCTACATTTTATGTGGCCAAGACAAGTTCTTAATTGCTATTATGGTTCTATGCTTTGAAAGAAGGTACCATGATCACATGTTCTAACCTAGGGTTTATGTTAGAAGCAATTTAGGGTTCACATGTAATAATGGAACTAGGGTTCCTATTAGAGTTAGGGTTTTAGGGTTCCACATGAAATGACGAGTTCCTAGTTTTCTGCCATATGGAACTAGGGTTTACTATTTACCATATAGTTCTATGATTAGTAACTTCATTTTAAATTTGAAGTTATTAATATCTTCAAAATAAGAATATTATTGAATTTGGCATTTATTATTTTTAAACAATTAATAATTAGGGTAATTATTAATCAGGGTTTAAATCTCTCTAATAATGATTTAACAAAATAACAAATAAAGAAAATTAGTTTAATGTTTTCTTTATTTATTTACTGGTTTTTATTTAATTTTGGAAATTTTTACTAATTATTGAATTTTAATTGAGTTTAGAATTAAAATTAAAGGCTTAATTAACAAGTATTAAATAAGTGAATTTTTATTAAAAATAAAAATTTCATATTATATTTTTATTGAATAGAGTTTACTTTTCTAAGAATTTTGATATCTTATTTTTATTTTTCTGAGTTATAATGGATTTTATAATTATTTGCAAAGTGGCAAGTATTTTTGGAATTAAAGAAAAAATGACTAGAATGACTAAACGCACCCAGACAGGTTATACCCGCAGCTAATGACTGGTGGGCCATTGGCCACGGTGGTGACCACGTCAGCGTGGACCAAGTCCAAATCGCCAACATGGCCACGGAGTTCCTGACCGGCGGTTAACTGGCGACGACGTCGGCGCTAGGCGACTCCCGCGGACGCGCGCGTGGTTGGGCTCGACGCAGGGCGACGCGCTGAACCATCTGGTGGCGGCGCCCCCTCGAAAAGGTCGTTGGAGAAGCTCCGGCGAGCTTCTACTGCGGCGGTGCACGGCGGCTCACGTCGACGGGATGCTACCGAGGGAACTAGGATGTGAAACTAGCACCGATCGACGGGAAATCTTACCGTGAGGCTTCCCAGAGGGTCGGCGACGTTGATTAGGGGCGGAGATGAGCTCAATTCCGCCATTGCCGGCGATACCCGGCGACAGAGATGAGGCCGATTCGCGGTACAGGATGCTTCCCAGCTTGATTCCTTTTGCACCGTGAACATGTCGAGGACGGCGGAGATGATGGTGGTTGCGGCGAGGTCTAGGGCTTCCTCAATCGCCGGCGGTGAACGGAGGTTGGCGGGCTAGGGTTTCGGCATAGAGAGAAAATGGCGCAGAGAAAGGGGAAATAAGAGCTTCCGCTGCGCTTTATAAGGTCTCTGGCGTGTGCTGGCAGTCCATAACGGCGGCGGCGGTCGCGGGACGTGGCCACACCGTCGCGGTGGCGAGTGATGGCGTGTAACTCACACGTTCGTTGGGAACCCCAAGAGGAAGGTATGATGCACACAGCAGCAAGTTTTCCCTCAGAAAGAAACCAAGGTTTATCGAACCAGGAGGAGCCAAGAAGCACGTTGAAGGTTGATGGCGGCGGGATGTAGTGCGGCGCAACACCAGAGATTCGGGCGCCAACGTGGAACCTGCACAACACAACCAAAGTACTTTGCCCCAACGAAACAGTGAGGTTGTCAATCTCACCGACTTGCTGTAACAAAGGATTAACCGTATTGTGTGGAAGATGATTGTTTGCAGAGAAAACGAGTAGAAACAAGTATTGCAGCAGATTTGTATTTCAGTATTAAAGAATGGACCGGGGTCCACAGTTCACTAGAGGTGTCTCTCCCATAAGATAAAAGCATGTTGGGTGAACAAATTACAGTCGGGCAATTGACAAATAGAGAGAGCATAACAATGCACATACATGTCATGATAAGTATAGTGAGATTTAATTGGGCATTACGACAAAGTACATAGACCGCCATCCAACTGCATCTATGCCTAAAAAGTCCACCTTCGAGGTTATCATCCGAACCCCCTCCGGTATTAAGTTGCTAAACAACGAGACAATTGCATTAAGTATGGTGCGTAATGTAATCAATAACTACATCCTCGGACATAGCATCAATGTTTTATCCCTAGTGGCAACAGACACAACACAACCTTAGAACTTTTCGTCACTTGTCCCAGGTGTCAATGCGGGCATGAACCCACTATCGAGCATAAATACTCCCTCTTGGAGTTAAGAGCAAAAACTTGGCCGAGCCTCTACTAATAACGGAGAGCATGCAAGATCATAAACAACACATATGTAATAACTTGATAATTAACATAACATGGTATTCTCTATCCATCGGATCCCGACAAACACAACATAGAGTATTACAGATAGATGATCTTGATCATGTTAGGCAGCTCACAAGATCCAACAATGAAGCACAATGAGGAGAAGACAACCATCTAGCTACTGCTATGGACCCATAGTCCAGGGGTGAACTATTCACTCATCACTCCGGAGGCGACCATGGCGGTGTAGAGTCCTCCGGAGATGAATCCCCTCTCCGGTAGGGTGCCGGAGGAGATCTCCAGAATCCCCCGAGATGGGATTGGCGGCGGCGGCGTCTGCGGAAGGTTTTCCGTATCGTGGTTTTTTCGCCTCGGGGTTTCGCGACGGAGGCTTTAAGTAGGCGGAAGGGCGAGTCGGAGGGCGACGAGGGGCCCACACCATAGGGCGGCGCGGGCCCCCCCTTGGCCGCGCGGCCCTATGGTGGCGGCGCCTCGTCGCCCCACTTCGTATCCCTTTCGGTCTTATGGAAGGTTCGTGGCAAAATAGGACCCTGGGTCTTGATTTCGTCCAATTCCGAGAATATTTCGTTACTAGGATTTACGAAACCAAAAACAGTAGAAACGACAAGCGGCACTTCGGCATCTTGTTAATAGGTTAGTTCCAGAAAATGCACGAATATGACATAAAGTGTGCATAAAACATGTAGGTATCATCAATAATATGGCATGGATCATAAGAAATTATCGATACGTCGGAGACGTATCAAGCATCCCCAAGCTTAGTTATGCTCGTCCCGAGCAGGTAAAACGATAACAAAGATAATTTCTGAAGTGACATGCCATCATAACCTTGATCATACTATTTGTAAACATATGTAATGAATGCAGTGATCAAAACAATGGTGATGACATGAGTAAACAAGTGAATCATAAAGCAAAGACTTTTCATGAATAGTACTTCAAGACAAGCATCAATAAGTCTTGCATAAGAGTTAACTCATAAAGCAATAAATCAAAGTAAAGGTATTGAAGCAACACAAAGGAAGATTAAGTTTCAGCGGTTGCTTTCAACTTGTAACATGTATATCTCATGGATAATTGTCAACATAGAGTAATATAATAAGTACAATATGCAAGTATGTAGGAATCAATGCACGAGTTCACACAAGTGTTTGCTTCTTGGGGTGGAGAGAAATAGGTGAGCTGACTCAACATAAAAGTAAAAAGAATGGTCCTTCAAAGAGGAAAGCATCGATTGCTATATTTGTGCTAGAGCTTTTATTTTGAAAACATGAAATAATTTTGTCAACGGTAGTAATAAAGCATATGAGTTATGAAAATTATATCTTACAAGTTGCAAGCCTCATGCATAGTATACTAATAGTGCCCGCACCTTGTCCTAATTAGCTTGGACTACCGGATCTTTGCAATGCACATGTTTTAACCAAGTGTCACAATGGGGTACCTCCATGTCGCCTGTACAAAGGTCTAAGGAGAAAGCTCGCATTTTGGATTTCTCGCTTTTGATTATTCTCAACTTAGACATCCATACCGGGACAACATGGACAACAGATAATGGACTCCTCTTTAATGCATAAGCATGTGGCAACAATTATTATTCTCATATGAGATTGAGGATATATGTCCAAAACTGAAACTTCCACCATGAATCATGGCTTTAGTTAGCGGCCCAATGTTCTTCTCTAACAATATGCATGCTCCAACCATTAAGGTGGTAGATCTCTCTTACTTCGGACAAGACGGACATGCATAGCAACTCACATGATATTCAACAAAGAATAGTTGATGGCGTCCCCAGAAACATGGTTATCGCACAACAAGCAACTTAATAAGAGATAAAGTGCATAAGTACATATTCAATACCACAATAGTTTTTAAGCTATTTCTCCCGTGAGCTATATATTGCAAAGGTGAATGATGGAATTTTAAAGGTATCACTCAAGCAATTTACTTTGGAATGGCGGATAAATACCATGTAGTAGGTAGGTATGGTGGACACAAATGGCATAGTGGTTGGCTCAAGGATTTTGGATGCATGAGAAGTATTCCCTCTCGATACAAGGTTTAGGCTAGCAAGGTTATTTGAAACAAACACAAGGATGAACGGTGCAACAAAACTCACATAAAAGAAATATTGTAAACATTATAAGACTCTACACCGTCTTCCTTGTTGTTCAAAACTCAATACTAGATATTATCTAGACTCTAGAGAAACCAAATATGCAAACCAAATTAGCAAGCTCTAAGTGTTTCTTCATTAATGGGTGAAAAGTATATGATGCAAGAGCTTAAACATGAGCACAACAATTGCCAAGTATCAAATTATCCAAGACATTTTAGAGTTACTACATGTAGTATTTTCCAATTCCAACCATATAACAATTTAACGAAGAAGAAACTTCGCCATGAATACTATGAGTAAAGCCTAAGGACATACTTGTCCATATGCTACAGCGGAGCGTGTATCTTTCCCATAAAGTGAATGCTAGGATCCATTTTATTCAAACAAAACAAAAAACAAAAACAAACCGACGCTCCAAGCAAAGTGCATAAGATGTGACGGAATAAAAATATAGTTTCGGGGAGGAACCTGATAATGTTGTCGATGAAGAAGGGGATGCCTTGGGCATCCCCAAGCTTAGACGCTTGAGTCTTCTTAGAATATGCAGGAGTGAACCACCGGGGCATCCCCAAGCTTAGAGCTTTCACTCTCCTTGATCATATTGCATCATACTCCTCTCTTGATCCTTGAAAACTTCCTCCACATCAAACTCGAAACAACTCATTAGAGGGTTAGTGCACAATAAAAATTAACATGTTCAGAGGTGACACAATCATTCTTAACACTTCTGGACATTGCATAAAGCTACTGGACATTAATGGATCAAAGAAATTCATCCAACATAGCAAAAGAGGCAATGCAAAATAAAAGGCAGAATCTGTCAAAACAGAACAGTCTGTAAAGATGTATTTTATTAGGCCACCAGACTTGCTCAAATGAAAATGCTCAAATTAAATGAAAGTTGCGTACATATCTGAGGATCATGCTCGTAAATTGGCTTAATTTTCTGAGCTACCTACTGGGAGGTAGACCCAGATTCGTGACAGCAAAGAAATCTGGAACTGCGCAGTAATCCAAATCTAGTACTTACTTTACTATCAAAGACTTTACTTGGCACAACAAAACATAAAACTAAGATAAGGAGAGGTTGCTACAGTAGTAAACAACTTCCAAGACTCAAATATAAAACAAAAATACTGTAGTAAAAACATGGGTTGTCTCCCATAAGCGCTTTTCTTTAACGCCTTTCAGCTAGGCGCAGAAAGTGTAACTCAAGTAACATCAAGAGATGAAGCATCAACATCATAATTTGTTCTAATAATAGAATCATAAGGTAACTTCATTCTCTTTCTAGGGAAGTGTTCCATACCTTTCTTGAGAGGAAATTGATATTTAATATTACCTTCCTTCATATCAATAGTAGCACCAACGGTTCGAAGAAAAGGTCTTCCCAATATAATGGGGCAAGATGCATTGCATTGAATATCCAAGACAACAAAATCAACGGGGACAAGGTTATTGTTAACCATAATATGAACATTATCAATTCTCCCCAAAGGTTTCTTTTTAGCATTATCAGCGAGATTAACATCCAAATAACAATTTTTCAATGGTGGCAAGTCAAGCATATCATAAACTTTCTTAGGCATAACAGAAATACTTGCACCAAGATCACATAAAGCATTACAATCAAAATCTTTGACTCTCATTTTAATGATGGGCTCCCAACCATCCTCTAGCTTTCTAGGAATAGAAGTTTCAAGTTTTAGTTTCTCTTCTCTAGCTTTTATGAGAGCATTTGTAATATGTTTTGTGAAAGCCAAGTTTACAGCGCTAGCATTATGACTTTTAGCAAGTTTTTGTAAGAACTTTATAACTTCAGAGATGTGGCAATCATCAAAATCTAAATCATTACAATCTAAAGCAATAGGATTATCATCCCCAAGGTTGGAAAAAATTTCAGCAGTTTTATCACAGGCAGTTTCAGCAGTTTTAGCGGTTTCAGGTAATTTTGCGCGCTTTGCACTAGGAGTAGAAGCATTGCCAACACCAATTATTTTACCATTAATAGTAGGAGGTGCAGCAACATGTGAATCATTAGCATTGCTAGTGGTGGTAATAGTCCAAACTTTAGCTACATTTTCCTCTTTAGCTAGTTTTTCATTTTCTTCGCTATCCCACCTAGCACGCAGATTCAGCCATTAATCTTATATTCTCATTAATTCTAACTTGGAAGGCATTTGCTGTAGTAACAATTTTATTTTCAATATCCCTATTAGGCATAACTTTCGATTTCAAAAGATCAACATCGGAGGCAAGACTATCAACCTTAGAAGCAAGAATATCAATTTTATTGAGCTTTTCCTCAACAGATTTGTTAAAGGCGGTTTGTGTACTAATAAATTCTTTAAGCATAGCTTCAAGTCCAGGGGGTGTATTCCTATTATTGTTGTAAGAATTCCCATAAGAATTAGCATAACCGTTACCATTATTATAAGGATATGGCCTATAGTTATTACTAGAATTGTTCTGATAAGCATTGTTGTTGAAATTATTATTTTTAATGAAGTTTACATCAACATGTTCTTCTTGGGCAACTAATGAAGCTAATGGAACATTATTAGGATCAACATTAGTCCTATCATTCGCAAGCATAGACATAATAGCATCAACCTTATCATTCAAGGAAGAGGATTCTTCAACAGAATTTACCTTCTTACCTTGTGGAGCTCTTTCCGTGTGCCATTCAGAGTAATTAACCATCATATTATCAACGAGCTTTGTTGCTTCACCAAGAGTGATGGACATAAGGTACCTCCAGCAGCTGAATCCAATAAATTCCGCGAAGAAAAATTTAGTCCTGCATAGAAGGTTTGGATGATCATCCAAGTAGTCGATCCATGGGTTGGGCAATTTTTAACCGAGAGATTTCATTCTTTCCCAAGCTTGAGCAACATGTTCATTATCCAATTGTTTAAAATTCATTATGCTACTCCTCAAAGATATAATTTTAGCAGGGGGATAATATCTACCAATAAAAGCATCCTTGCATTTAGTCCAGGAATCAATACTATTCTTAGGCGAAGATAGCAACCAATCTTTAGCTCTTCCTCTTAATGAGAAAGGAAACAATTTTAATTTTATAATGTCACCATCTACATCTTTATACTTTTGCATTTCACATAGTTCAACAAAATTATTGAGATGGGCAGCAGCATCATCAGAACTAACACCAGAAAATTGCTCTTGCATAACAAGATTCAGTAAAGCAGGTTTAATTTCAAAGAATTCTGCTGTAATAGCAGGTCGAGCAATAGGTGTGCATAAGAAATCATTATTATTTGTGCTAGTGAAGTCACACAACTTAGTATTTTCAGGGGTGGCCATTTTAGCAGTAGTAAATAAAACAAACTAGATAAAGTAAATGCAAGTTAACTAATTTTTTTGTGTTTTTGATATAGCAAACAAGACAGTAAATGAAGTAAAGCTAGCAACTAATTTTTTTGTGTTTTG